>NC_063061.1:13357462-13604962 GCF_018812025.1 Megalobrama amblycephala
TTACGGTTCGGTACGCACTTGCACCGCGGTCCATCTCGAATGACGACGCATCTATTGGTTAATATGGTTTGTTTAAAATAGCAACGTGGAAAACAGACAGACAGAGTTCAAATAATGTATGTTTCAGTCGATGGATGCGCAACAACGATAATCAGAAAGCGTGGACAAAACAGTCACTCTTTGTAAACTGTTAACTGCAAGTGCCGTATGCTCTAATGTCCAGTCATTTGCGTCGTCATCACCCGGGTGTTGATACAGGTGAGACCTGAACAGCACATGTTGCTGTCTGTGTTTAAACTAACTCATTTAAGCCTTGCTGATTTAAACCTTCAAGAACAAGACGCGAAAGAGAACTCGCACGCGCTGTGAGAAGATTTGTGTGCACTCATCCGAAGCGCGCACACGCTTATTTCAGTCAGCGCGCAAATACTGAGTTCTCTTTCAAGTCTTGCGCTTCAGCGGACAAATTCATACAAAAATTATGTCAACATGCCCGTCTTAGCGAGTATCCTAGCAAACATAGTCGGTTATGTCTTAAGTGAACGTATATTAGTCGAGAAAGACAGCGCATGTGTAACAGTATATGTACTGGATCGTACATGTCTTATAGGGGAAAAAAACTATTCCTACTGCCTGTTTTTAATGTCAAATCAAACAACAAATAATAAAGAAATCACTCACTGCTCTTGACTGAATAGTTTTTGTAACTTCAATAATGATTCATCTTTATTTATTTTATACAGTAAAGATAATATGCAGTGTTATTTTATATTTGATTACTTTATCCATTTTCTGTACGTGAAAACTACTGTTAGATACCTGAAAAACCTGAAAAGCACTGTTCCTGGATCCTGGATCTGTTTTTTCGCTCTTCTTTATTCTTTTTTATGTATTATAGAAGTATCGGATCGGGACTCGGTATCGGTAGATACTCAAAATCAAATGACTCGGACTCGGACTCGAGGGCAAAAAAACGTGATCGGGACATCCCTAATTATAAGGATTTGAATTTAACAGATGAAGAAGTGGATGACTAATCTTTGTGGACAATGTGGTTCCGACCTTGTAGAATTGATAAATTCTTCAACTTATCTTATATATATATTTTTTATTTTGCATTCATTTTGACTATATTAGTCAATTTTGAATAGATTACTATGGGCTAAAATAGAGGGAGCATTCTTGTTCTGAGTGTTGTTGTTTGCTATTTTTTGGAAGCAAATAAGCAATAGGCTTGAAGTCTCTCACCTCAAAAAGTCTTATTTTATTAAATAAAGGTTTTCAATTGAAAATCACATATATAGCAAAAAAACTGAGGTAAAGCATATACGGCCCTCCAAATATTTTATTTCAACCACAAAATTTGGAACTCTTCCCAAAAAGGGGGGCTTTAGAAAATGGACATTTAAATTTAGACTAAATTTAGACATTTTAAATTCCTTAGGTGCTGGCAAGTTTGAATATAAAGGCTCTTTTGAGCTTTTGGCTTCTTAGTAGGTGAAGGAAATGTGAAGATAAAAAAGGAAACTGTGAGAATCCTTGGCAGTCTTCAGCACTAGTTCAGCAGGAGGCGTTAACCACTGTGGAGTTTCTAAAGCACCTCCTCCTCTTTACACACCTCTTATACCCCCCACCTAGTGTGAGCAGAAAGCAACATTTATTAATTTATTATATTTATTCAGCAAAGTCCATTTCATATGACTCACTTCAGGGCTTTAAAGTTACAACAATGCGCTGCTTTGACCTCCACATGAAAGACGTTTCAGATAGTGTCATAGAAGGCCGATTTACAAGGATACTGGGTGAAAGATGGTGTGATGTGTAATTCCATGTTGCTTTGTACTCTAAAACGTCATTAGTGAGGTAAAATTGTTGGACCTGTTACTGCACAGATAGGACATTTTGTGCATCATACAAATTCGCCAGCGTTCTCTGGCCATCAAAGGTCAAAGTTCCAATAGTTTGATCTTAAAATGTGTCATTTTGAGCGCTGACTACACTCCATTGAGTTCAATGAGTTTGAACGTTGCCACAAGTCATGTAAAAGGGCCTTAAATGTTCTCTAATGACGAGTATGTCTCTTTATGCCATCTTTTGAGATAAGGTAGGACAGATTTCAGGTTTATTCGCAGAAATCGCTATGTAGCAGTGCATGTGGGCTACCATGATATTTCAAGTCTTCTATTTTCTCTGAAATGTCATGCTGAGAGGACACAAAGCTGTGACAGTGTTATGTCGTATTGTCTTTTTGTCCTTGCTGCATGTAATCTTTTCTCTTTTTTTACTTCCTGAGCGTTTCAGATTCCTGTATGGCATAGGCTGCCCGTTTTATTTATGCCTGTCCTCATGTGTTACGACACATTCATTGTGACGAGAATTAAAACAACGAACGGAGACCAGCATCACCTTTCCCCAACGCCCTCTGCCCATATGAAAGTCTGAGAACATAATACAGGTTAAAGCCTTGTAAAAATCCCCAGCAAATGAAAGACAGTTTCAAAAAGCAAAAAAGGAACACAGAGTGAAAAAGCATTTGTCCATGCTTTTTTCAGGGTGATAAGCTTTAAAGGGTTTTGTCAGGCAGAGAAGCTGGTTTACTGGGCAGCATGCCCTCAGAAGGGACTGGAAACCACGCTGAGCTTCATTCTCCACCGCTCCCACAGCGCACTGGATGTAGCTGGCCGACAGAAGCGTTCCCTCTCACGGCGGTGGGACAACCTCCTGGGGCCCCGCGAGCTCTCGCTGTCACCATGTCCGGCGCTGTGTCCGAAAATGCTGCAGCAAGCAGCAAAGGGCATGTACACAGTAAGACATGCTGTTATTATTTGGGTCACAAAGCGCTGATTTTTTTTCAAGGTTTTTCCGACTCCTCTTTTTCTAAAAAAATAAAAATAAACTAGAACGAGTATGTAAATTATGTCTGGATGTCCTGAAGGCATATTCATTTTTACAACTGCCTGTTTGTGCATTTTTCTCACTTAAAACATAAAAAACCCTGTTTACCTTTTTCCTGGTTTTATTGGGAATGAATAATTGGTGCACATTATCCAAACACCTGCAACTTTCTTTTCAAGTGATGTCACTGATCTTTCCCTTTCAACCAAATAGTACCAAATAGCAATCTACAGTAGTCAACATTTGAAGTGGATCAAAAAAGTTCATCAAAGTTGTCCTAAGAAAAAGATTTTAGGACAGGTTTTGATGAACTATATTTTGAATACATTTCAAGCTTTAGAGCATGCCATAGTACCGAAACAGCTCTTCTTAAAGTATGTAATGATATATTGATTTGTACAGATTCTGGAAACTCTGTGGTTTTAGCACTTTTGGACCTAACAGCAGCATTCAATACAGTTAATCACTCCACTCTTATTTCCCACTTAGACCACTATGTGGGCCTACAGGGTAATGTTCTTAAATGGTTTACATCTTATATACAGTTCAGTATCTATACAGTTAATATTGTAAACTGTACCTCATCCATAGCTAATCTTACCTGTGGTGTCCCACAAGTCTCCATACTTGCTCCCATTTTATTTTCCCTCTATATGCTCCCGCTGGGTAATATTTTCAGAAAACATGGAGTTTCATTCCATTTTTTTTGCAGACGATATCCAAATGTACTTATCATTAAAAAAACAAAAGGAGACACAAGCGATTTTGAGACATTGGCAGCCTGTTTGAAAGACCTAGCGAATTGGATGTCTCTAAATTTCCTGTATCTCAATGAATCGAAGACTGAGATTATTGTTTTTTTGTCCAGCATCCACTTCAGCTACTTTAAAAGCCAAGCTCACTCATCTCGAACCCGACATTAAATCGTATGTTAAAAACTTGGGTTTTATCATTGATAGTGAACTTAAAATGGACAAACAAGTCAATTCAATTGTCAGGTCCTGTTTCGCCAAATCTCTAAAATGACTGACTAATGACTGTCTTGAAAGACACTTTTTACTTCCTTATTGGTACTTCTATTTTCCCTCATTGAATACCAATTGAAACAAATTAGTAAAATATAAAACACATATTAAAAACTTGTTTTTACTTGGTTACACCACATGACATTAAATTTAAAAATTACCTTTTTTTTTAATGATTACTTTATTTTTAAATTTTCCTTTTCTTTGTCATGGTCACTCTTACTTTTCTTTGACCCACATACCGTGAGGACAGTCTGTTATATCTCTGGATTGAAAGGGTGTTCTTTACCTCCAAAACTTACCCGCTTTTATTCGCCTCACTGATATGGGCTCCCTAGTTGTTTGCCCTCTCTTTTCCCAATTAGAGCTGACATCGCACTTATTCATGTTTTCATAATGCTCTAATTATTGCTGTCTCTCCACCTGACGCACAGTCACAATAGATTATTAACCGGTTTGGCTTCTTGCTCCTTATCGGTTTATTTTAATCCTCACATTTCCCCAATCAATAAATTGAATTAAATCATTGGCTTCTGCCTGCCCTCCCCTTGACAGCCACATTCCCGCTTTCAAGCTGGCCGCTCTAATTAGTCGCGCATTACGCGGCGGCTACATAAAAGGCGCGCTGCTTGGTGTTTCAAAACAAAGACCACCACAATGGCTGCTAGAGATCATAGCGCTGCATTTTGGAAGCCTGTGACTTGATTACTCCCAAGCTCAGACATGTACCTGAATAAACTGTGCGCACACTTGTGTTCAGTGGAATATAGATGTTAAAGCTACATGTGCTTAATGTTTTATTTATTTGTATTTTCGCTCTGAGCCTACCGCCGCCCTGACATCATGATCAAAGGTGAGAAATGCGTTGCCTTGGCAGCTGGGTCTTCCTGCGTGGCCTCCACATGCGTGTGTGGTGATCTGTGAGAGAAATGGACTGAGAGAGGGAGCTCGGCATCTCCCACGCTGCAAATAGCAGCGGCAGGTTTGGACAGGGGGCTTGAGGGGGCTCACGCAGGAAAATGGAAGTATAAGAAAGCCGTTCTTAATAGAGAATGGTGAAGATCTTTTTCCTTTTTTTGCGGTGTGCACAGAGAGACTGCAACTCTTGTAAAGCAATATGTTTTTCCACACACTCTCTCTCTCGCTCTCTCTGTAGCTCTCTGGATATATTTTCTTTTGAATGAAAGCGAAAGAGCATGGCTAACCAGCTGGATCCAAGAACAATCAACACCCCGCGCCATCAGGGCCTGCTTTCATGATCCCATCGCCTCAAAAATCTCTAATGATGCCCGATTATTTCTTTATTTATTTCCCCTTTTATTTATTTCTTTATTTATTTATTCATGGTCCTCTTTTTGTGCTCCTTTGAACTTGGCTGTTGCAGACAAGAACAAACGCATGCGCGAGTGCTCTCGGTGTCGTAAATGGTCTGTCGATCGGCCTGGAATTTATCCGCGAGTAGGGGGCGGGTGGGGGTTGCCGGTAGCCTTTCATCTCATCTCATCTCGTGTCCTCTCTCTCTCTTTCTCTCTCTCTCGCTCTCTCTCTCACACTCTCTCACCCTTAGCACCATTTACTTTTCACGCTTAGCCTCCCACACAGGCAAAGCAAGCCCTAATGGACTCCTCATTATTCTGGGACGAAAGAATTCTGTTCCTCCACGTAATTAGGAGAAAGAACCGTAAGTCAGGATCGGCTTGAGATTCTCAGTCGCGTTGAAACTTGATCCGCTTTAAACTGATATATATCAGTTTGATATATACAAGCAGGGATGAGGCCAGAAAGTAAAACAGGTTGGGCAAAGCGTAAAGTATGAAAACTGTATGCCAAATTACCAAATAAATAAATTATATATATATATATATATATACACAGGTGCTGGTCATATAATTAGAATATTGTGAAAAAGTTAATTTTTTTTATTGTAAATTATTTTAAAATATGAAACTTTTTAATTTATACTAGATTCCCTACATTCAAACATTTCAAAAGTTTTTTTTTTTTTTTTTTTTTTTATTTGTTGGTTAGAGCGTACAGCTAATGAAAGTCCCAAATCCAGTATCTCAAAATATTAGAATATGTACATTTGAGTTTCATTAAATGACCATCCCTATAGTATAAATTCCGGGTATCTCTTGTTCTTTGAAACCACACTAATGGGGAAGACTGCTGACATGACAATGGTCCAGGAGACAATCATTGACAGCCTCCACAAAGAGAGTAAGTCACAGATGGTCATTACTGAATGTGGTGGCTGTTTACAGAGTGATGTATCAAAGCATATTGAATGCAAAGTTGACTGGAAGGAAGAAATTGGGTAGGCAAAGGTGCACAAGCAACAGGGATGACCACAAGCTTGAGAATACTGTCAAGTAAAGCCGATTCAAACACTTGGGAGAGCTTCACAATGAGTCAAATGAAGCCGGAGTCAGCGCATCAAGAGTCACCACACTCAGACATCTTCAGGAAAAGGACTACCAAGCCACTTCTGAAACAGAAACAATGTCAGAATCACCTTACCTGAAATATTCTAATATTTTGAGATACTGGATTTTGGACTTTCATTAGCTGTATGCTCTAATCATCAAAATTAAAAAAAAAAAAAAAACTTTTGAAATGTTTTACTTTATATGTAGGGAATCCAGAATATATGAAAGTTTCATTTTTAAAAATAATTTACAATAAAAAAATGAACTTTTTCACGATATTCTAATTATATGACCAGCACCTGTGTGTGTGTATATATATATATATATATAAAACAACCTATTAAAAAAACTCTGTACAACACTGTTTCTACTTACTTCAATTTAAAAACTTTCTGTTGCTGCTTTAAGTATAATCCTATTTGCTGTACAAGTTATCAAAACTAACATAAAAATCTAATTGAGTCTTGTATAACTAATGAAAGAAAGTTGAAATTGCTTAAATTATTTTATGAGTTAATGTAAAAAACATATGTTGCCATGACTTATTGATAATTTCATTTTTTACAGTGGATGACAAAACACAATAAAAGAGCCATTTTATTGTTTGTCATGCACTTTAAAAAAAGCTATGAACATTGTTTTGTTTGTTTGGCTTTTTTATCCATAAACATTGAGAAAATGTTTGCATTTACCTTTACATGTCCTCCTGCTGTATTATTCTGAGACGACGCAACGTACGTTTATAAACGTAGATGAACTCATCATAATCACGTGTCTGTCAGTTTGCGTTAAAGGAATCGCCCGGATTCATTGCTAGACTTGGTTTCTTGCAGCGGTACAATTGGGATATCAAATTCAGACATTTTAAAGTATTATCTAATTGATATTTGCTTTGCCATTTTCAAATTCAACTCCACAAATGCACAACTCTTACTATTACAAGTAGCCTATTTTATGTTTCATTTTGACAAGCGTATAATATGCACCTATAGGGAGTGGGAAAACTAGGAAACCACCTACAGTTGACCATGGAAACTTGCATTTAATCATTCTTTTAACTAAAGCTATAGTGTGATAAGACATTCATTATAATTATTACTGTTTATTACATAATTTCATACATCTAATTGGAAAATGACCAACTTTTGATTGGGTGGGCCATAGTTCAAAGTGGATGGGTCCACCCATAGCTTCACCATGGGTTGGAAACATGAAAAATGGGAAAGCTAAAACAGTTGAGTGACTTTGACAAGGGCCAAATATTGATGGCTAGCTAGACAACTGTCAGAGTATCTCCAAAATGGCAAGTCATGTAGGGTTTTCTCAGTATGACTTAGTACCAACCAAAAGTGGTGCGAGGAAGGACAACTGGTGAACTGGCATCAGGGTCATGGCACATTGATGAATGTGGGTAACATAGGTTTTTTATCTGGTCCAATCACACAGAAGTGCTACTGTAGCTCAAATTTTTGAAAAAATGTAATGCTGCCCATGATAGAAAGTAGTCAACCAGTCAGAGTGGCCATGATGCCGAAAGTGCCTAGTTTGTTTAAGGTGAGGTATTGTGCAAAAAGTGTGAAAATATTTAAATTACTGTATAACGTAGTTGCTACCTATGAAACACTAAAGAACAACACTGAAGAAGTCCATTTTAATCCAAAAATATCATTTCCACCACAGAAATATCAAACTAATAACACCATTTACATGTATCCACTGTTGGACATAGTTGGTTGACAAAATGAGTGTATTTTAATGGAACATACTTGCTAAAAGTCCACAGAGACAAAAGTGCTCATGAAGCATTCACGTATTGTACATGCTCACCACAAAGCAAGACCTTTTTTCTCTTAGGTGTTAAAATGAAAAGGCGCTTAGGTGTCATAGTGGTCTAGCATGGCATGTCCCATGGATACTGTCCCTGATTCAAACCCCAGTGAAACAATGCTCAGGTCAGGCGATGCTAGAAATAGATGCGCGAGTGTGAAGCAATCTCAATCATTTTGGTTATTCCCATGGAGCACCTTTTAACTAATCTGAAGAATATATTGTAGCCTGCACGTTTGCTACACTCCCCTGGTATCAGTTATAAGCAATAGCTTAAAAGAAGCATATGGCTGCCTTCATTTGCCTCAGTGGAAACACAATCTAGACTTCAAATGGGAAAAATGCTGCTAATTATCTCCTACATGTTTCTATTGTTGCTTGCAATGGAAGTGGAGTGTGAAGATGTGACTTTTCATTCTAACATCTGCTGTCTTTCTCTATCGACCCTCCAGCCCTGAAAGATGCTCGATTCCAGCTGGTCAATTTCTCAGACAACGAGCTGCGTGTGTCGTTATCCAACGTGTCTCTCTCAGATGAGGGAAGATACGTGTGCCAGCTCTATACAGACCCCCCACAGGAAGCCTACGCCGACATCACTGTGCTAAGTATGAACACCCATGCACACATCTACACATAATATAAATAGATAAATCATATACAGTATGATATATATGTGACCCGTGCTGGCAAAATGAGTCGGAATATGCACAGGCTAATTTCGAGCTACAGGCAAAACAAGTGAAAAGTGTAAATTTTGGTCGAAATTGAGGTTTTCACAAAAATGAGCTCATTAAGTTCTCATCTAGCGATCTCAATGCTCCAAATACCAATTAAACATTTAAAAGTATCTTTATTTGTACGTTTTCTGAGAGAAGTACCTTTCCTTTGACCATGAAAAATGCCTCACTTCTCGACTACTGGTGCTTCCCTCAGCACATTTTTGGTATCGTTGTAAAGCGCAGCATTCCAACTTTGTGAATATTCATAGCAAATTCTCGATGGCATGAGTCTGAGCCAATGGAGTTTGAAGTTTTCAAACTCAGACTGATGAATCGATCTTACTCGCGCTGACTGACACATCCGAAGCGCATGCACAAAGACGCCTCAGACAGTGCGCAATCCCGATTTACACATATACACAGAATTACAGTATTTCAAAATATCTGTCTTGGTGAGTATTCACGCAAACATTATCTGTTTGGTCTTAAATTTTCCATAGAATTGAAAATTGAATTTACCATGGCATAGTTGAATAACAAGAGTTTAGTACATGGAAATGACATACAGTGAGTCTCAAACACCATTGTTTCCTCCTTCTTATGTAAAACTCGTTCGTTCAAAAGACCACTGAAAAACAGGCGAATCTCAACATAACACCGACTGTGACGCAACAGTCAGGCTCATTAATATGTACGCCCCCAATATTTGCATATGCCAGCCCATGATCTAGGCAGGCAAGGCAGTAGTTAATAGACCCTTTTCACATGACGTCACACAGCTTCCGTTAGAACTCGAAGCAGTGTATCCTCACTTCCGTCAGCATAGTGGAATACTAGCGCGACTCGAATGAAGTGCACTCAATATTTGTACATATGCCACAAATGTGGTTAAAGGATGATTGTAGTCGCCTAATTTCATGTAAATTCAAGGTGAGGTATTTGGCAGCCGCAGATCTCAAACAAACTTATCGATCGGCGCGATTTGCTGCTTGAAGTCGGAGGAGTTGAATACGTACTGAAGGCATACATACACTTTCTGCTGCCCGTATCTTGCAAACTTTGCTGTCTTTATTGCAGATGAAGCTGTTTATATATATTTGTGAAATAAAAGCATGTTTCCAACATTTACGTGCAGTAAAAAACTTCTCATTCAAAGCTTAATGTACTATTTCAGTGCCTACAGGCCGTACAATGAAGATCAACATAAGCTTATTCTTTTTAAATATCAGTCTTTTTATACTTTTATTTTGATAAATATGGCATACATAATAATACAAATTGTGTTTAATATAATACTATTTCTACATGAAGACTGTTAATGTTGTAAAAACTGACTCATGTGCATGGCATTTTTACCAAAAAAACATTGTCATCATTCGATCGTCTCTTTATTGCAGAACAAGATCGTCGCATACAAAAATATACAAAGGATTTACAACAGTACTCATTGTTATAGCAGCATTAAATGAACGAAATCAAATTATTTCTCCAGGGAATAACATTAAATGAACACATAGGCTACCTCCGTTTTGTATTTTCAATACACTTCTTACAAATTATACAATCTTAATATATTGCACCAGTTTAAACTGGACAAATTAATTCTTCGGAGTATTATATGCGGACGTGTTACTTCCAGATGTCCATTACTCGTAAATAAATCTCACAAGAACAATCCATTATCATAGCCTACCAATTTCTAAAAATAAAGATTTGTTTTTAAAGACAATATTCTTGTTATTCCAAATAGGCTAACAGATTTGTGTGGACACACAATCGTTGTGATAAAACTCAACTCAATGACAACATTGCTAAAGTTTCTGCTCGTGGAAACCCTGGCAGTTACAGAAAGGAAATAATATCATTACCAGAATAAGCCGACTGTGTAAATCCTTGACATAAACAGTTCGCATTTAAAGTTATTAAAGCATTTTCCCGAGAAGTCGCCGGCGCGAAGGTAAGACGGAACAACTGATACACTGCTTTGCGGATAGGCGGAAGTTAACTGACGTCATTGTGAAAAGGGTCTATGGAGCTGCACAACCGAATCATCAGACGTTCTGCAGGTAGGCTATTGTGAAGCCATCATTCAAGGACAATAGCGGAAATGGCAGATGGATCCATAATAACTGACATGATCCATGATATCATGATATATTTTGTGATTTTTGTCAGTTGTCTTTCTAAATGTTTTGTTAACATGTTGCTAATGTACTGTTAAATGAGGTTAAAGTTACCATTGTTTCTTACTGTATTCATGGAGACCAGAGCCATGTCATTATTTTCATTTTAACCTGAAAACCCATGTAGTCTGTATAATTCATAAACGCATTTTCATTTTTATAAATCTCTCCAACAGTGTGTAATGTTAGCTTTATCCCCGTTAGCCGTGCATAATACTATCAAACTCATTCAGAATCGAATTTTAGCAAACTTCCACAAAATACATGCCATACTTACATGATCTGATATGCTGCATCATGAACAGTTTGTAAAGATCCATTTTGAGAGTTATATTGTGAACTTCTGTAGTGTTTATTCAATGTTTAAGGCTTGTGAGCTTGAGAGCGGGGAGCACGAGCATTTAAAAGTGTACACACACAAATTGTGGCATTATTAATCCCACCCCAAAATAGGCAGTTAAAACATGGTATAATAAAAACTCTATGGGGTATTTTTAGCTGAAACTTCACAGACATATTCAGGGGACACCTTAGACTTATATTACATCTTGTAAAAACTAGTTCTAGGGCACCTTTAAGTGAATGTTTGGTTAAATGGCTATTTCATTCAAAAATGAAATTTCTGTCATTAATTTATTTAGACATGTCATTAATTAATAAAGACATGGTTAAAACAGTGTACATAGTGAAGGATTCCGTGTTTACGTCCAAATGCCAGCTCAGTATTGGCCAAAGCTGCACATGTGAGCAGCACGGCGCATTCATGTGATGCTGACGCAGAAGCCGGCTAATAATGAGTCGGCGTTCGGACGTAGAACCTGGAAGCTCTGGACGTAAACAGCATATGATAATGACACAGAAGAGAAGATATTGTTGAATAAAATCATTATTTTTGTTTTTGCACACAAAAAGTATTCTTGTCGTTTCATAAAATTAAGGTTGAACCACTGCAGTCACGTCGACTGTTTTAACAATGTCTTTAATACCTTTCTGGACCTTGATAGTGTTAGTTAAATTGCTGTCTATGGACGAGTCATATTCCTCCTGGATTTCATCAAAAATATCTTAGTTTGTGTTCCGAAGATGAACAAAAGTCTTGCGGGTTTGGAACAACATGAGGGTGAGTACTTAATGACAGAAATTTTCATTTTTGGGTGAACTAACCCTGTTGGGGAAAAATATCTGATGTGTAATATTATATTAGACACTTGCGGTATAGTAGGCTGTCTGTTTCATTAATGTTAATCAAACAATTGTGGAATCATGGAAAAAAAGGTTATATAAGCAATTTCCAGTTATTGTGTGTGTGTGTATATATATATATATATATATATATATATATATATATATATATATATATATATATATATATATATATATATATATATATATGGGTTTTGATTTGGTTTGTGTCAAATTTGGTGGTATTACCAGGGATTTTAAGGTATTATTGCTAGATGATTTTGTTTTGCAAACTTCAGAAAACTTTAACTCGAGTTTTCTCAAAATTGATTTTGCTGACACTATCAACTTCAAACAGTTGTAGCTCAGTCATTTTTTGTCAGATTCCAAACAAATCATACATCATTTTAAAGTTTTATTATTTTTTTTAAATATATATAATAATAATAATGAATGAGAGATTAACAATAACTAATTTTTGAAAATTTGCTCATTGCGACTCATTTTGCCAGCACAGGTCACATATATATACAGTATATCTCAACGATCCCCAAGGTTGAGAACCACGGGACTAGACAAACTGAACCTTTTGTTTTGACCATCAGATTTCCCATAAAAACAGCATTTTTCATGGTCAAAGGAAAGGTACTCCTCTCAGAAAATGTACAAATAAAGATACTTTTAGATGTTTAATTGGTATTTGGAGAATTGGGATCGCTAGACGATGGATTAATGAACTAATTTTTGTGAAAACCTCAATTTAAACCAACATTGACATTTTTCACTTGTTTTGCCTGTAGCTCAAAATTAGCCCATGCGCATTCTAACTCATTTTGCCAGCACAGGTCACTATATATATACCAAGGTTGAGAACCACCGGACTAGACAAACTGAACCTTTTGTTTTGCCTGCCAGATTTGCCATAAGGCACTTGTCGCATAAACAAACACCCACAGATACACACATGCAGGGCTTCTTTGTTTCCTGAGGAATCCTTTTATGATCAATCACTAGAGTGGAGCAGCTTTTATGAGATGCTGCAGCAGTGTAGAATCAAGATATAGCCATTCATCTTCACCGAACAGAAGGCCTGAGACGCGGCCAAGCCAGATCCTGAACGTTGAGTCATTCATATTTCAGAATGGAGAATGGTGCCAGTGCTCAACAGACACACACACACACACACACACACACACACACACACACACACACACATACTTTCATTGCTTTTTGGAGGGGCTCCTGAAAGCTCTCTAAAAACTCAACAAACACTTCACCTGCTACTTCCTTTGAGGACTCAGCTGCATGGTGGGGCCATTCAGCGGAATTATTGTTTATGTGTTTGTGCCTGTGACTCTTTGTGTACATGTGAACGCTTTGCTGCGTTCTGCGTCTTGACATAACTGCATGGAAAAATCACCCACACTTAAAAGTGATTATTCTGTTTTGAGAGCTGAGTTTAGTGCGGGGTGGATATTGAGGGAGCAGGACTGTAGAGAGAGCTCGCTGAATGCAGTTGAGTGGCTGGTTCCAGAGCTTCAGACGCCCAAGCTGAAGCTGAAGCTGAATGCTTGAATGGAACCCTGCTGCTCAAGGAGAACAAGAAACCTCTACTACTAAATTACCCTGTCCATAAAATGCAGCACATTTACACCAGATAGCTAGAATGTTGTGACCTTTTCAAGTTATCGTTTTAGACGTCGTGAACCTCCTGGAAGTAAGGACCACTGAATAAGAGCAAGTCCATCCAACTGAGTGCCTATATGAATCAGAACCCTATAGATGCTTTACACCGTATCCTAACAGAGTCTCTGCACTCACAACGAAATGAATAATTTTTTTATTTTCAATATCTATAGTGAATTATCCACTGTCGCTTTGGCAGTTAGGTCACAAAAAATGATATTCAAACTCACATTAGACCCTTTTAATATTAAATAAATCACATAATCATTACCTGAGATTATCATTGTAATAATTTGTATGTTGTTGTTCCAACAACGATGCTGCATATAGAAACCTTTTCTGTCGCGGCTGGTTAGGATAAAAACTCTGATTAACATGGAAAAGATACATTTATCGCGTCACGTCATGTCTGGTTAGAACACGGTGTCGCAGTGCTTGAAAAAAGGTTGTATCCTTGTTACATTATGCCTGTGAACATTCCTAATTATCCAGGTCAGTGTAGAATGTTCTAGTAGATTTATTCTAGTCATCTGTTTGTGTTGCTTTCTGTTGCAAAAGATGTTCCTTCACTTATATATATACACTTTATCTGGGTATCATAAAAGAGAATGAATACACTCACCCCTTCATATCCTATGATGTGTCCATCCCTCAGTGTTAGGCCCATCAATGCACCCTCTGCTAAATGTGAATGTAGTGGTGGTTGATTTACAGGCCGCCTTGTAAAATCTGTCTGTCCTCTCTCAGTCCCACCAGGAAACCCAATCATAGAGTCCCGTGAGGACATCGTCAGCGAGGGCAACGAGACGGAGATAACCTGCACCTCCATGGGCAGCAAACCTGCCGCAACGATCAGATGGATGAAAGGAGACAAAGAGCTACAGGGTGGGTCAAGTCACATTGTGTACACACAAACAAACCAGGTTTTCTCTCTGCCTTGCAAACCACAGCTCGAGTTTTCCCTGGTGCACTTTCCTCTGATCATTTTATATATTGAAATGT
Source organism: Megalobrama amblycephala (assembly GCF_018812025.1). Lineage (NCBI taxonomy): Eukaryota > Metazoa > Chordata > Actinopteri > Cypriniformes > Xenocyprididae > Megalobrama > Megalobrama amblycephala. Next base: position 13,372,411 of record NC_063061.1, read on the forward strand.
TATGCTTAAATTGAAAACACTATATAACAACATTCATTACTAGCAACTAGCAACATAAATTGTTACATTTATATAATGCTTAGCAGTTCATTAGTTAATGTACACTACTGTTGAAAAGTTTGGGTTCAGTATTTTTTTTTTTTTTTTTAAGAAATTGATATTATTGGACACATTAAATTGTTCAAAAGTGACAGTAAAGACATTTATATCATAACATAAAAGATTTCCATTTTAATAAATGATGTTTTGCAGTTTCCCAAGAATCCTGACAATCACTGTTCCACAAAAAGATTAAGCAGCCCTACCTTTTTCAACATTGATAATAATATCAGCATATTAGAATGATTTCTGAAGGATCACGTGCAGTGTTGGGGGTAATGCATTACAAGTAACGCAAGTTAAGTCATTTACAACAAAATATCTCAGTTACTTTTTCAAATAAGTAATGCAAGTTACTTTGTTTTCCCATTAATAGACTTAAAGCTCTCCTGTCCCGCGGTTGAGAGAAATGTGGAGGTGTTGTGTGCGCTGTGTAAATATGATGGATATTGTAGTTCTAGACTAAATGTGTGAGTAGTTTACTCATCTCACTTGCAAAAACAGATTCAGTATTCAGTATAAAAACAGTGAATATTACACAAACCTGCAGTAATTAAATGTTAAATTACACAAATATACTTCATGTATTTAATCTCACTCTATTAACTAGTGTCTTTGCTGATGACCTTCGATGATCCAATTAAGTCACACGAATAAGCAAAAATGACTTAAGATAAACATCACATATGTTTCATTTTTTTTGTTTTTGTTGCTGAAGTAAGAGTGTTGAACTTTCTTCTCCTGTATCCTATTCTTCTGCAATCCAGAATGGCTGCACAGCTGAAAGGTTTGTTTGAGCTGCGCCCTCTACTGTAGAGGCGTGAATTTGCATTTCATTTCAGCTTTAGTCTTATACATTTCACTTTTGGTTTACAAAGGGCCTTTACATTTGCCAAAATTGTACTTTTTTGTTAATAAAAAAGCAAAGCAAGTCCAGCCCAGCTGAGAGAAAGTAATGCAAAAGTAATGTAACGCATTACTTTCCATAAAAAGTAACTAAGTAACGCAATTCATCAGGGAGTAACACAATATTGTAACTCATTACTTTTAAAAGTAACTTTCCTCAATACTGATCACGTGACACTGAAGAGTGGAGTAATGGCTGCTGAAAATTCAGCTTCGCCATGGCAAGAATAAATTACATTTTAAAATATATTTAAAAAGTTAATAGCTATTATCTTAAAAATCTAATTGCGTGTATATGTATATCATTTTTTTAAACTTCCCAACCCATATATTTATTATTTATTTGTTTATACATTTTATTTATGTACTCAGTTCTTACATAGGCACAATATATTCTAAATTTTTGATAGTGTGTACATGTACCCTTCTCTGCATACTTTAGTCCAAAGTTTATTGGTCTTTGAATGTCTTGTGAAATTTTCATAACAGTCATAATTATAAAATCACCAACTCCTTTTCAACATCTGTTTACCTAAACAGTCCTCACAGAAGCTTAGCTCATTTTCCATATCACTCCGTGAGGATGAGTGAAAGGCCGTACCTTTGACCCGCAGTCGTCTAGACACAGGCAATTTGCGTATTATGTACAAATTACCGCATATAAGCTGTCCTAATAACAGCTACCCAAAACGAGACGGCTAAATTGGAGTCCTGGACGGATGTTTTCATTTGGTAATTAGCGATAAGCTCAGTCAGGGGTCTCCGTTTCTCTCCTCTGGGAGTTTCAGCAGTTATTACAAAGCATTGTTCTGTTCATTTGTCAGTGGGTGTTTTGTTTTTATGTAACATCAATATATTATTGGACAGTTGGACAAATGTTGCGCTAAAGAAGAACAAGTTTGCCTCAGCGAGATGGACAGCAGGACATGAATATTCTGCTCTTGTAACGAAACAGTTCGAATGGAGGAGGTGAAAGTGATTGAAGAAACCGAGGGACTCCTCTCCTGACACAGGCAGTGCAACGCTGGCACTCACTGGCTGGAAATTGCTTTTGGCCCCTGCGCCTTTTCGGATTTATTTTTAATTAAATGTCCTCATCATTCAGCCTAATTACCTCTAGGATAATCAGGCTTTTTTAAATATCATTTAAAGGTTACACCCATACAGCCCCGGAATGTAAACTCAGCCGCCCCCATGATGTACCGCCTCACTCTCCCTCTCGCTCACGCCAACTCAACCTACCCAGTCTTATCCGTGTTTTCTGCCACGTTTACTGCTTCTGTTTTACATCCTGCTCCATTGTTGATACACACCTGTCTCATAAGACTAGCTGAATGAACATCGAGAAACAATAAGTTGTTAATTTCCTCCTGTCAGGCGATGTTGGCCTGCTCATTGTGTCATTGCTTAAAAATATAATCTCATTTCAATTAGCCAACTAAGCTTAGCTGAAACACAATGGCTTGATTCAGAATTTTTAATGGCTTTAAGGAAGTTTGCTAAATACTCGTTTGGCCCCAGATCTTCAGACTGCCCTCTTCGAGGGAGTGACTTTCCATTGGAAGGTAATGAATAATGTGAAAAATGATGCAAATTACAGAGCCAAAAAAAAAAAGTGAAGAAATGGTGAATTCAATAGGGAACAGGTTCTCTTTTGATATTCAGCCCACTGTATCGCTGCAGATCGGGACTAATCAGAGCTCCTTTGCATTTCAAAAAGGGAGATGTTATTGAAATGAAGAAATGTCTGAATGACAGTGATTGACCTGTGATTATCTCTTTATCGGCTGTGACTGTGGCATTGTGAGGGAGAATATAGACGTGCTTCTGGGCTCTCAATGAGCTCTGTGTCTTCTCTTATTTGAGATATGATTGTCTGACTATTCATTCTTTTCTGATAATGCTGAATGCAGGGAGAATGAATGCTCAAGACAAGAAATTGTCAGAAAAAAATATATCTGGAGTATTGAGATGCCCAGATTTCCACACAGCAGTGCCATTTCCGGTCATTTTTATGATTTACGTTAAAATTTGCATTGTGGGTTATTGATAACATTTATAATAGAGCCAAAAGATAGATGTATTCTACGCATTAACAGTAAAAGTATGATGGAAACCACATATAAATGGCAATCACGGACCAGGAAAGTCTTTATTGTTAGTTTGTGGTAAGACAACTACACCATACAGAATTTAAAGAGCAAGCGCATCATTTTTATGTCAAAATACACTATCGCTTTAATTTAATTTTTTTTTTCTGAAAGGCAACATTAATTTGGTCAAAAGTGGTAGTAACGACATTTGTATGCATTATGCACATTGATGTTGGCTTTTTTACTTTCTATTCATAAAAGAATCCTGAAAAAATGTATCACTGTTTCCACAAAAGTATTATGCAGTACAACTATTTTTTTAGCATTGATAATAAGAGCTGTTTCTTAAGGATCAGAACAGCATATTAGAATAATTTTTGAAGGATCATGTGATACTAAAGCCTAGAGTAATGGCTGACGAAAATTAAGCTTTGCATCACAGGAATAAATGACATTTTAAAATATATTCAAAGAGAAAACAGTTATTTTAATTAAAAAATAAAATGTTTTATTTTTGTTTTGTTTTTTTATACTGTATTTTGATTTAAAAAAAAAAAAAAAAATGCAGCCTTGAAGAGCATAATAGGCTTCTTTAAAAAAAAAAAAAAAAAAAAAGACCACAAACTTTTGAGCAGTAGTGTACTTTTCCCCAATCTTAGATTAAAGGGATAGTTCTCCCAAAAATGAAAATGCTTTCATCATATATTCTGTCATGTTTTTCTAAAACTTCCCAAGCAAAAGCATATATTTTAAGAATAAAAAAACTGTTTTTATTTATATAATGAAAGTCTGTGGGGTCCAACATTGTATGTACATTAACAAAACTATCTGCAGAAGGTGGGGGAAAGGAAACCTGTTTGAAAAGAGTCATAATATTTGCTTTTCTGATTGATGCCGTTAGTGGTGCATAAATGATACACTTCACCTATAATAAAGTGTGATTTGTTTACTCTCCATCAAACTCACCTTTTTGGATTTCTTTTCTTTCAGTCTGTCACTCCCACAACAAATTCATTTTTTTTAATGGTCAAGTGGAATTTTTTTCTTTACAAACAGACAAACAGGACAATAGGTCCCTCTCTCTCTTGCTTACTCGCTCAGCCCTTCTCTTCTCCTTTCTCTCTTTCCGCCCACGCCTGTTTCTCTCCACAAGGCCAGAGCAGTAATTGAGTGATGGAGGTCTGTGCGGTGCTGCGAGGCTATTGTCTGGAGCCGCACAATGACTTCAAGTCTTTTGTGTTCTTCATGCCCACTTGATGCTGCTGAAGGAGGGCTGCGGGTCAGATGCGTCCACTACAGCCATTATATCTCACTTCATAAAGCACAAACACACCATCACAGCCCACACAGTTGCCAATGAGTGACAGCTGCATAACAAGCCTCGGCAGGAAGCGGTTTAGGGCTGTTTTTCAGCCACATGGCCCCTCCCATATGGTCACATTTCAGGTGCTGCTGCAGGGGGCCGTTTACTGTACACATGTCATTGATAAGCTACAGTGAGCTGCCATATGTCACATATGTGCAAGACATTAGGGGATCTGCTTTGTTATATGTCTCACAGGATGTAACGTATACTGTGGCCTTCAATACATTTAGCCACCTGCGGTTTTTTGATAGAGATTATAATTAAAGTGATTAATTTTGAATTCTGTGTGTCTCATTGGTTTGTGTTTCTCACAGGCAAGTCTAAAGTGGAGAACACTTACGACAGGATGTTCACTGTGACAAGCTCACTGAGGTTTACGGTCACGAGAGAGGATGATGGGGTTCCTGTGGTTTGCATTGTAGACCATCCAGCGGTCAAAGACTTCCAGGCTCAGAAGTACCTGGAAGTGCAATGTGAGTGAACCGACACTTTAAATGTGATATAATAGTATGATGTTTAATATTGTATTTTGTTCAAATTAAAAGAATACTCATTAAGATATTTAAATATATTCAAAGTGAGCGAGCAGAGCAGAGGACAATGTGATATAGATTTACTATTATTGAATTGAATATTTAATATTATATTATTGAATTAAATATTATTTTGTGTGAATATTAAGTATTAGTAATATATAATTAAAAGATCTCTTCGGGTAGATAATGGTGTTTTTTATTGATTTATTTACTTTTTTTAAGTACAATGTGACAGCATTTTAGATATAGATATAGAATTAAATATTAATATGATATTATGTGAAAGAATTTGAAGTGTTATCTTTGATAAGTGTTTTTTTTAGTGGGGACAGCATGACAGTATTTTAAATATAGATTAATATAAATTAAAATTATGTAAATTAATACTAATAAAAAATGTGAATATATATATCATATATTATTATTATTATTATTATTATTTTATTTTTTTATTTTTTTTATTTTTTTTTACATGATCTCTTTGGATATGTTTATTTTATTATGTGAATATTAAATATTAGTAATTTAAATATATTTAAAGTTATACACTGATGAGCCAAAATATTATGACAGGTGACTCACAGGTGAAGCGAATATTGTTAATTGTCTTCTAAAAAGGCCATATGTTAAAGGGTTAGTTCACCCAAAAATGAGAATTCTGTCATTAATTAATCACCCTCATGTTGCTTCAAACCTGTAAGACCTTCGTTCATCTTCGGAACACAAATTAAGATATTTTTGATAAAATCCGTGAGCTATCTGTCCTCTGATAGACTGCAACATAATCACTGTACAACTTTCAAGGCCCAGAAAGGTAAAATAGTGTGACCACAACAACAACGTTTTTATTCAACAATTTCTTCGCTTCCATGTCATTCTCCTAAGCAGTTAAAAAATGGTAATTGTTTCGCAGTTTATTGGAGGCCAGATAGCTCTTGGATTTCATCAAAAATATCTTAATTTGTGTTCTGAAGATAAACGAAGGTCTTACAGGTTTGCAGCGACATGAGGGTGAGTAACTAATGACAGAATTTATTTTTGGGTGAACTAACCCTTTAAGGTCTGGGTAGATTACGTAGTAAACAAACAATCAGTTCTCTTAATCTATATGTTAAATGCAGTAGAAATGGGCAGGAATAAAGATCTGAGCGACTTTGACATGGGTCAAATTGTTATGGCAAGGCAACTGGGTCAGAGTATTTCTGAAACGGCCAGGCTTGTGGGTTAGTCCTGATCAGCAGTGGTGAGAATTTACCAACAGTGGTCAGCGTAGGGACAAACAACAATCCAGCAACAGTGTACTGGGTGCCCAAGACTCATCGATGCATGAAGGCAACGAAGGATATCCTGGTTAGGTCTGAACCGACTGAAGTTCTATTGTGGCACAAGTCACACTCTGCTTTAATGGGGCTGCATAGCCGCAGACCAATCAGATCCCTGTCCACCATCTAAAGCACCTACAATGGGCACATGAGCATCAAAACTGGACCTTGGAGCAGTGGAAGAAGGTTGTCTGGTCCGATGAGTCCCGCTTTCTTTTACATCACGTCGGATGGCTGTGTATGTGTCCACCGTTTACCTGGGAAAGTGATAGCACCAGGATGCACTGTAGGACGACAACAAGCCAGTGGAGGGAGTGTGATGCTCTGGGAAACGTTCTGCTGGGAAACCCTGGGTCTGGCCATTTATGTGGATGTAAATTTGCATGTGCCAAGTACCTTAACATTGTTTCAGACCAGGTACATTCCTTTGTGACAATGGTGTTCCCTGGTGGAAGTAGCCTCTTTAAATAGGATAAAGTACCCTGCCACATTTTTCGGGAGTGGTTTGAGGAACATGATAAAGAGTTTAAGGTGTTGCCCTGTCCTCCAAATTCCCCAGATGGACCAACAAGTTCAATCCACAGCGTCTCCACCTTGCAACCTACAGGACTTGAAGGATATGTGGCTAACATCTTGGTGCCAGCTACCACAGCACACCTTCTGGGGTCTTTGTAGAGTCCATACCTCAGCTGGTCGGCGCTGTTTTGGCAGCACACAGATGACCAACACCATATTAAGCAGGTGGTCATAATGCAAATTAGAGTAGATAATGGTGTTTATTTTATTCTGTTTTCTAAGTGCAATGTGAGTGAATGAGGACAGTATGACAGCATTTTAGTATTGTTGAATTAATTTTATATTATGGTAACATTATTATATACAGTATACAGTAAATATATAGTATATCTGTGGTGTTATCTTTGTTAGAAATCAGTAAGGCCTATACGTTCCCTTTCACTTGGCCTGTGATGAAAGATTAAGTGTGTTTTTGCACTTTAGTAATTCAGCCATGACACAGAGATTCTGCCTCTGATTGTCTGAGAGCTTTGGGCGTTGTCTTCATCCTCAGATACGGATACAGATATGATTTTTAAAGATGTTTTGTTTGGGTCCTCAAGCATATTTTTCTTGATGTTATTCTAGTCTGCCACAGGGTTTGGAAGATCACTGGAAAGGCTGCTTTACCAAACTTTATATGTCAAAGACAACATATCTCCTAAAACTGCATGATATTTGGGCTTTGGTGCCCAACTTACAGCAGAAAAATGTAAAACCAATTTGTCCATGCTATTTAACTGGATTTAGTGCTCGCAGGCAGCCTTTGTCATGCTCTGGGGAGAGCTGGTGCAAGAGTCATTGTCTGGCTCACTCCTCTTTCAAATTGTGCTGTTGAAACTGGGAAAACAATCAATGTTAAAAATCATTGAGTGAAGGAAGCTTTAATGGAGTTTATTTTTACAATAGAAAATAGAAAAACATTGCTGTGGATATTAAATAAGCCAGAAATATTGATAGCTACACCATGCAAACAGTTTGTGCAGTTCAGCAGCTTGAGGGAAATTAAATGCTCCGTGGTGGCGGCGGTAAGAAATGACAACAATATCTTGTGTCAATAATTGTGTTATTAGAATTAGAGTGACCTTTTCTGTCCGGCACACCAGCTAGCGAGAAACCGGAGGCCGGTGGCGCTGCTTTCCGTGGATTTAATGCTTGTGTGCCCAGGAGAGAGAGAGCTTTGGAAAGGAACTAATGCAGAGGAAGCTTCAAAGCAAGAAACTTTCACTCAGAGCCTTTCATGCGAAGAGTTTGAAGATGACAAGGGGAGAAATGGAAGGAGTCTCCATAGAGCTGAGACAAACAGGTGGATATTCCTCTTACAGAACTTCCAAGCAGACCACTCTTTTTCTCTCTCTCTCACTTCAGACCAGGCTGTCCATCACGGACACAAAAATGTTAGCCCTGACAGGGTGTAATTTGGAAAGATAGAAGGCCAACAGATCACTCTTTGTTGATAGAAGAGGTCAAACAGGAAAGCATCACACGGGCAAAGCACTCAACAAATTTAGCGATCGCCAAAAAGCCCCAAAATAATGTGATAAATCTTGTCAGGAGACGCTTTTTTTCTTCCTTGTGCACTTTAAAAAAAATTCAAGAAAGTGTGAAATCTGTGGGTCAAAGTGAAGTCACCGTTCACTCAGCATCCAGTCCATTCAAAGTGCCGTAAGAGCCGGTGAAATTGAAAGAGTGGAATCTGTGGGTTATTGTGGGCGACTTTGACTTGGTGTCAGTGAAATAATCTTTTAACCTCTGAGTCCACAGGGACACTCAGCATCTCTCTGTGTGGATTTTTGTAAATTCCTTGGCCCTTATGCATGACCTGCCTCCAACGCAAGGTCTGCTGCTTATCCTGATTTACGCATACTAATGACTCTGGACTATTTACATTGCAAACCCACTGTTTTTCATCAATGCATGTCTACCGTTTAACCCACATTGCTTGCCAAAGTGAATGCAATGATGTCATTAAAGATTCACGTGATAGCAGCTCTAATATCTCCCCCATGTCCATGGAACGGACGCACAACGCTGTCGCATAAGCATCTGTGGAACGCCACTTCAAGCTCCATTACAGGGAGAATATTAGATTTGGGTTCCTTTGAGAAACTAGAGGACTGGATGCAGGCCAGTGCTGGAATGGAACATAGGACTGGAAAGGCATAGCTCAGGCATTACAACCTGTCAGTTTGAGAGGATGAATACCTCCAAGAAAGCAGCAGGGACCTCAGAGCATGCATCTCCTGTGGAGCCCACTTACATAACTGTGGTGGACTTGGCAAACACACCACGGCCTCCTATGAATCTTGGGAATGTTAAAGGGATTGATCACTCAAAAAGGAAAAATCTGTCATCATTTATTCACTCTCATGTCATTCCAAGCCTGTAGGACTTTTTCTTTGACACATTTTGAAGAATGTTTTGTTTGTTTCCCATACAATAAAAGTCAGTGGGGTCTAATTGACTGTTGTTTTGGACCCTATTGACTTTCGTTGTATGAACAAAAACAGTTTCTGTGTTCCACAAAAGAAAGTCAATCATACAGGTTTGACTTTGCGACATGAGATGAATGAGTTTAATCATTCACAATAAAACCAAGAACATGCACTGAGAAAGTAAATGGGGTCCATTTTGATTTCAAGTTCGGTCCAAAAGGGGTTAATGGTGCTGGTACAGTCACTAATAGCCCTATATTTCTTATAATATAATTACTATTGGCAAAAGCTGTCCAGGCTTTTTTTTCTTTCTTTTGGCACACCTAACAGTTGTTCCTTGGATCCATTATGCCTAATAAAAGGCTAGTAACACTTTTTTTGCCTCTCAGTATGCCTCTCATTATTTATGCTCTATTTTTTGTGTCTTTTATGTTTTATTTCCTTGCTGCACTTAGCACTTAGTATAACACAAAGGTTGCCGTTTCCTGTTTCTGCCTGTCATGTCCATGTAGAAACACTCTCTGAGGGAACCTATTTAGTATTTGCCTGACATTAGACACATTCTACAAAAGCCGCAGCCTTGTGAAGTCCATTAAATGCCAAGGGTCCTAAATGTCTCTGTGATTTTCTTACATGAGCTGTTTGCCATTAAGTTTCATCATGTCATTAGAGTGCCAGACAGACCGAAAAATCTTATTAAACATCTGAAATTGGCACACAGGTGTTATACCGTTATGCAAGGAGTTTACACAAATGTAGGGCGCGTGACCGGCCCGCATGGATGTGTATGTCAGATCCTACCCTCCGATGTTATTTGAGACACGCAGCACAATGTATTTCTACGTGAGAGAGCGTTAGTTATGTGTCCGACGTCAGTTTGAATGTCACCCCTCCTGCTGCACTGTACAAACACAGCAGGAAGTCTAATCCCAGCTGAATTGGAAAAGAACTGAGACTTGCCAAGGAGAAGTGCACATTTCATGCTAAATGTAGCAGCTACGGCTGAGAGGCAAGGCTGACGCAAGGTGCAAAAAGCCAGCAGGCTACCTGCTGCCAGTCACTGGAGAATAGAACCATTGAGCGGCCAGTCGTTTTAATAGATATGAGAAAGGGCAGTACTTACGGAGCAGAAAGGTCAGTGCTGAGAGCGCATAGGAACGAGTTTGAATATGGACGTTCGTGATGTCATGACTTCTGACTGTATACATAGCAAACATCGGGGTGTATCGATTATGTTTAAATGACTCTTAAAGGTTAATAGAAAAACAGCATGCACACATTTTGCAACAAACAATGGTAATGCTGAAGAGTCGACTCAAATGGCTGAGAACAATCCAATAAGTGTTGAACAAAGCCAAGGCTGTTTAAAGTTTCATGCAGCCTGGGGGCATGAGACGCTGATGTGCTTTACTTTTCTCCTCCACAGATAAACCTGAGGTGAAGATCGTGGTGGAGTTTCCTTCAGGCCCGATTAGAGAGGGGGAGAATCTGGAATTGACTTGCCGGGCTAAAGGCAAACCAGAGTAAGTTGCATCTCTCTGCTGGATGTTCTATCTCTGACTATATTGGCAACGTTTCAAAGCTTTGTTCTGATCTGGATCAGTTTGGGTCATGGGCTCTCAACCCTGATGAGAACAGCCCTCTAACAAAACCCGTAGCGAAGCGTGTGACTACCATCTCTACAATCGAAAAAAATAAAAGCATTTAATAGACCTAATTATATAACAATTCTGGTCCTGATCTGATTAAACAAGCTGCATTCCGAGACATTTTGTGATATTAATTTGAAATAATTAAAATACGAATTAAATTGAACAAGAAGAAAATATTTTGAGTGTAAAAAACATGGACGTCAGCCGTAGGTTTCTGAAGAGTATTTTTGAAGGCGGAGCTGGATAACCGAAAATGGGCAAAGAGGCGGGATATGGGTGGAGCTGAGGTGCTGAGGTCCTGAAACCATGCTTGCCTAGCTCAACGTGACCAAGTTAGCTCAGGCTAAGGAGCTATCTGTCTATCTTAGATACTATCTAAAATATTAATAAAGATTACAAGTTATACATCATTATGCATTTGAAAGTTCAAAGGGTTTACTGTCAATCTACGGTGTCAGTTTTACGATATAGATGCCACAGCAACAGTAATATTACAATACCTTTGTAATGAAATAGCGATCACGAGATGAATCCAATCTGTCGCTCTTGGGTAAAATGTCCATGATAAGCATCCATTGAAAAACATCCAACAGCACTTTTTGTCCACAAAAGCATTAAATCCATGAAATATTGATATATTGTCCATTGTTTGCATCGTATTTCTTCTGAACGATCTGCTCTCCTTCATCATTCTTCACGAAATTATGCAATCTGAGTGCCGTTTTTGTAAAACTCACAAACAAATGAGACCGCTTCCAAATAGTGCAGCTGTTTTAGTTAAAATATCCAAGCAGTGCTGTCGGATTTTGTGGTGTTTTGAGAGAGACATATTCTCCAGCCATTGTCATTATAGTAAATCCGATGGACGGCCATAATTATGCATAAGTTTAAAGCTTAAATGAATGAGTTATAAAAAAATTCACCCCCCTCAAAGTCGTCATGAAGGGCAAAATTAGCTATATAAACCAATATCACTTTTTGTACTTTTTCTGCTATAAAGTTGGCCATTTTAACATGGGGGATCTATGGGATTGACTCACTTTCGGAGCCTGTCTCTAGCGGCCAGTCGATGAATTGCAGTTTAAGTCACTTCCGTCTTGGTTTTAAGAGAGAGAGAGCGGAAGGTTGGCACTTGTTAAAAAGCCTGAAATGAATTTGCTCGATTGCCATATTTTTCCATTACTATTGATCATGTGTTTGATAATCAGTTTGCATGAGCAAACCAAAATATATACAGTGACCCCAAAATTTGTGCAATTTAGCCAAACTTTATGAATGTCATTACATATATCGGAATATCAAACCAATTGGCATTTATTATAACCACTTTCCAAGCAAAATTTGTAAAAAAATAGATATATGGTTCAAAGTTAAGAAAGTTAGTTTTATTCTCTCTCTTTTCAGATTCCACTTGGTTAGATGTATTGTATATAATGCAGAGATAATCATACATTTTATTTGTACAAAAAATGTTCAAATATTTTTGGGGGGCCACTTCACATGTGTCTAAAGAAAGTTATCAATGGTAGTTCAATGAGAGCACATGTAATGAAAGCCATTCTGGTGTTTTTACATTCAGCAAGCCCCATAACATACCCAAACTGAACTGCTGCGAGCAGACGAGGCGCCACCCAAATTCATTTTATAAAGAAGAAAATACAATCAATACAGTGAGCAGAAAATTGGAAGTCATTTTCATTAAAGCTTGGAGAGGGGCTGCAGTCATTACTGTCAGACAGTGCAGGGCTTGGCTTGCCATCCCATTTGTATTCTCCGCCTCATGCCAGGTTCTCTGCAGCCCCTCCACTGTGTGTTTTTCCCCATGCCTTCCTCCCAATAAGGCACTTTTTCTAGGTCATTTCTCCCTTTCCATATCAGGAACGTCTGCATCTTTATGCTACGCATGTATATTTAACCTCAGATTGAGACTCTTTGAGATTCCCCACTCGCTGCTCGCCATCAAATGTTGTTTTGCTGTCCTCAGAGGCCGAGGATCAACTGCTATTGAACGCGAACCAATCCTTTGTTTCGAAACTGTGAAGGTTTTGTTTTGTTTTTTTTGTATTTTCCCCTCTCTCCCCTTTTAAACAGAGGATGGTAACAAGTTTAAACACCAACACAAAAACCAGAACAACAAGGGAAAGCCTCCTCAGATGCTCTTGGGAAATAACTACACTGCAGCAGTGCCATTGAAACTTGTGAGAGCCGAGCAGAGTTTAGAGCCTCTTTTATTTTTCCACAGTAGGTTTAGCTCATTCTGCTCATCACTGTGAAAGTAGAATAGGCTGTTGTGTCCTCGGCTCAGGTGTTTAGAGAACAAAAGGAGATAGCTTGCAGTGGCAGTTAATTGAGGCAGACAAGAGAAAATCACAGCCTTTCGCTTTTTGTTACTTTGCCAAAATGTTGTTCATTTGCCAATGCCGTAGGCTGCGACATTGGTCGAATCCCACAATCTGTGTTACTGACCACAACTGATTTTTTTTTTTTTTTTTTTTCTGAGGGTAGAGCCATAGCTGTTTTCAGCCTCAAACAACACACATTTAACATATTAACATGACAACAAATTGTACACAAAGTCTGATTTGCTGGATTCAGCACATACAAAGATATTTAGTCTGCTGGAAAATAAAATAATCTATAAGTTCCCATGCTGTTTCCAAGGAATTATTAGCAGGTTTTGCCCACTGAAGCTAAGCAGGGCTGAGCCTGGTTAGTACCTGGATGGGAGACCTCCTGGGAAAAACCAGGTAGCTGCTGGAAGAGGTGTTAGTGAGGCCAGCAGGGGGTGCTCACCCTGTGGTCTGTGTGGGTCATAACGCCCCAGTATAGTGACGGGGACACCGTACTGTAACAAGCACCGTCCTTCGAATGAGACGTTAAACCGAGGTCCTGACTCTCTGTGGTCATTAAAAATCCCATGGCACTTCTCGTAAAGAGTAGCATGTAACCCCGGTGTCCTGGCCAAATTCCCTCCATAGGCCCATACCAATCATGGCCTCCTAATAATCCCCATCCATTGAATTGGCTCTTTCACTCTCTCTCCTCTCCACCTACAGCTGGTGTGTGGTGAGCGCACTGGCACCGTTGTACTGTGGCTGCCGTCGCATCATCCAAGTGGATGCTGCACACTGGTGGTGGATGAGGAGAGACCTCAGATATGATTGTAAAGCACTTTGGGTGTACAGTAGTACATAGGAAAGCGCTATATAAATGCCTCATTCATTCATTCATTCACACCTTCACCAATACATTTCCATGCTTTTTCAGTGACTTCAGATTTTTAAATCTGAGGTAGTGGTATTGTTTTTCATTAATTACGTTTGTTTTCACCCTTGGAGCGGTGTTGACATATGTCTTAGGCCCTGTCCACACGAACACGGGTATTTTCAAAACCACAGCTTTTTCTATGCGGTTTGGCCAATTGTCCACATGCAAACGCCGACCTTTTTTGAAAACTCCTGCCAGGGTGAACATTTTTTTAAACTCCGGTTACAGCATTGTTGTGTAGACGGTGAAACCCGAGATTTTGGCCAGTGTCATCAGAGTGCGTGCTGTTATCTCCTTTGTTTGACATCAGATTGTGTCTCTTTTGTTTACGTGAAGCCAGTCTGTGCAATGGTGGACAGAATATTGCTGCTAATAACTGTGCTAACAGGGCTTATAACATGTATACAGATACATGCACAGTTCTCCCATTATATTGCATTTCAGAGGCGTCAGAATGCAATACTATGCAGGTTATGACGGCTTATGACTTGTTTTTTTTACTTTGAATGAATATGTCTCATTGTATTGTTTTGGATTTTCAATATTGTTAGCCTACCGGAACCTGTAATCAACTTTTTTCCAGGCTTCTGATTGGCCAACATGGCTTTCGACAGCGCTTCATAGCGTCTTTTTGCATGTTCATGTGGACGGAGATTTTTTTAAAACCGTGCTTGTGTGGACATGATTTTTTTTTTTTTTTTTTTTTTAAACGAAGGAGGAAAAACTCTTATACGTTTATACAAATACCTGTGTCTTTACAAGATATGTAAATGTTGAGTAATTTGAACAAAATGAGTGTGTGTGTGGAAAGAAAGAAAGAAAGAAAGAAAGAAAGAAAGAAAGAAAGAAAGAAAGAAAGAAAGAAAGAAAGAAAGAAAGAAAGGTGCCAACTTTAACAAAAATAAAGTTACCATGATTTTTTTTTTTTTTATTATTAATTTTCTGGAATTTTCCAGAAATGGAAATTACAATTTTAACATTCCCTGTTGTTTCCAGTTTCTAGACACTGGTTCATGGCATTGACTCTTTGAAATAGACTCAGCTTCTGTTTGTGATCTGTACTTTCTGCTTTGCTTAAAGGTTTATATATAAGTTAGGATTTACCTAGTGTACAATGTCCCATAAAACATATAATGTGAACCAGACTTGTTGGTCTGGCTACACAACACTGAGTCATTTCTGCTCTGTCTCTCCATCCAGACCTCAACAGGTGAATTGGGTGAGGGTGGAGGACGACGTGCCATCTCACGCGGTTATCACCGGCTCAGATCTCTTCATCGAGAACCTGAACAAGTCCTACAACGGCACTTACCGATGTGTGGCATCCAACTCTGTGGGTGAAGCCTATGACGACTACATCCTTTTTGTGCGAGGTAAGTTCAAAGTGATACAGAGTAGTTCTGTCTCTTCGACCTCTTGCTCTTTCACTCACTTCACCGCTCCATCTGAGTCATGGGTCAATAACATTGATCTCAATGACATTTCCTTTTCTCTAGGACATGTTCTAATCTGACCATTTTCCTCTTGGAATTTACTTCTGCTATCTTTTGCTGCACTAAGCCTGTGGTGAAATTGCTGTCCTCCATTTTCAGAGTGCAACAATGGACTCAGAGCTATTTTAAAAAGGATTTGTCCCGCAATGAGGATCTTTAAGTGAACAGATATACAGTTTATGTCAGTAGCGAGGGAGGCAAACCCCAGCGAATTCAGATTCACTCCAAGTCATTTTGTCAAATGATACTGTGAATAAGCTTTAAAGAAGCCAAACTTTTTTGTTTGTGTGTGTCTGTCTGTGTGTGTGTGTGTGTGTGGGAGCATTGCATGTTGTCGGTGGGTCTCCACAGAAACTTGGCTTCGCCCGGGTTGTGCGTGTTCCAAAAACTTGCCCCAGCACGAAGTGCAAATGCGCCAGTAATTGCGACAGGCTTTTCACACGTTTCTCCCATGAGCGGCTTGGCAGTAATTCCATGAGAAATTCATGACAGTTGAACCAACAGAATAGAAGAGAGAGTGACATAGCCACGTATGGAGCTGCGAGAGCTCAAATCCCTCCCCTATTATAAATAGCGTTGAATATAACACTCTACGTATGATGCTTCTTTCAATATCTACACAATTCAACCACATATCTGACATTAGAATTGCTAATGCAGAAACGAGACTGCGCGACAGGGCTGTCACCATTTAATCTAGCGTCGTGCGTCTCCGTTATGTTAACAGAGTGACACTCAAATATATTCAACACACACCTACATGTGCGCTCATAAAGACAGGCGCTGGTGACATCTGGGTACTCTATAGTCTTATAATTATTCTCCCACAAATTAATAGGGTGACATCTGCGTATTACAAACACAGTGGCCCTGACACATTCAGCAAGACCCACAGCTTTTCTCGCATACTTGGCATATTACGCCGTTCTGTCGAGGCACTGTTCAATTAAACGCTCTACTTTACAGAGATGTTAAAGGGAAGGCAAAATGAGCGTTTAGCAAGCTGTCTCAGTACGTTTTCATACAGTCGGCATATGTAATGCATGGCATGTTGGAAGGGTAATTGAGAAGCTATTCATGCATGGCCTTATGTAACCACTATAAGGGTTGTTAACACTTTCAGCAGTCCTATATAATAATAATTCTGCAGATGTAGGCGCCATTCCATGATACACGTCAACATGGTCCCAGCCATTCTCCTGCTTGATTAGTTCCAGGAGGTCATGCTAGGGTGACCAGACGGCCTGTTTTTCCCAGTCTCGTATTTCAGCTCTATTTATATAACAAAAATACCAGAAATATTAGAGACCGTGGAGGGGATCAAGTCAGACGTGAAGATGTCAAAGAATCCTGTGCGTACATTTAACGAAGATCTTCAAAAAGAGTTTATCAAGTTATTATACAGTATGTGAGTTAAATGAGTTATTGCGCCGAATGACACACACCAGAAGTGCTCTCTCTCAGACACCGCACAATCCCGAATTCACTTCTCTTTGTGCCTGAATGGTCAAATACAGACACTGTTGTCAAAATTTCCATCATGTGGAGTATCTCGCAAAAATACAGCCAGTTATGGCTTAAGGGAACGTAAACAGCTTGGTGAAAACTGGATAGGGATATGTGTCAGTATATTAGATCCTAGAATTAAAGTGTTAAAGTGATAGCAGCCTAAAACGCCCGTCAACAAAAGATGTTAAATAAATGTATAAATGTTAAATAAACCTACTGTACCTGAAAAACTAAACTTATTTAATGTGTAACTATATGATATATAACGTTATCATGAAATAAAATGAAATATTGGTTGGCTAGATGACTGTATGTACAGTAAGAGTAAAGAAGAATATCCAGGTTGAAAATCCATCCTTACCTTTATTTTATTTTATTTTATTTTTTTTCATATCTGTTTTTAGTTGTTTCAAGAGCAGCTTCCAAGAGAAAAAAAATCTTGAGCATCATGAGGGTGGGTAGGAGTTTAAAGCTACAGAAGATGAGACTCAGTTGGACTGACCAAAATTAGACATGTGTATGCATGATTTATGCTGCAAAGTTTTAGTTCAGCAATTTTATTATCTACAAAATTTGACCAGATTTTTTTTTTTTTTTTTTTTTTTTTTTTTTTTATAACTTTAATCAGTTTTTCAAAGATTTTGGAAAATTACATTTCATTTACTACATTTATTCATTAAGTTATCATAATCATGTAACTTTAAATTTAAAACATTTTGAAATTCAATTTATTTTTTATTTTTTAATCAAGTCAATCATCTGTCAATCATCTGTGCCCCCTCAGTTTAAAAGGGCATGACTCTTCTGTTCCACAGTGTCTGCTTATGAATGAGCTAAAAAGCATTCAGCACATTAGAGTTGATATCAGATTCTTGATTTTTGGTAGCAGAGCTTCCTGGGCCCTCGATAGACAGCCAGAACAGATGTACTGCAGAGGCAATTTTTCTCTAATGCGTTTGTTCCCCAACTGTTGTGAAGCTAAGTGATGGAGAACACTTGGAGGGTGGCTGGCACTAAACTGGTTATGGGGAAAAAATACATTCCCTGAGACACTTTTCCAGGGCCCCCATCCCAGCATGCCCCTGCGGGGGAATAAGATCTAACACACCGGCCTGTAACAAGTTTACAGAGCGCCTCTAACCTAATAAAGACTACCTTTGCCTTCGCAGCCCTGGCCTTTAATATTGCGCACTCCTCCTCTGCCTGTCACCCTCGCTCACGTTTCCTCTCCGTAACAATTCCTCCATGCTTAGAGGGCTTTCCTTTGGTATCTCACAGCCACCCAGCAGAAATCGATCACGGCAATACACTTCCTTAACTGCGCTTAGAGTGCCATACCGAACCCAAACACAAACACGATTTTGTTCACTTGGTGAGGTCAAGAATCAGGGTTCCCACAATAAAAGTGTTTTCCAGGTCTGGGAAAGTAATTTTTTTTCTAATTATGTTCTGACCCAAGACATTTAATTGGCTAAATATTGCTCTTGTGTAGAGTAAAACTTTCTTGCGAATCACAGTCTGATTTGTAGCATTCTTTTCGAGTCCGTTGTTTTCAAAGAATCTGTCAAACTGACAGATTTTAAATGATTTTTAATCTTATCCAATATTCTCAAATGACTGAAAAGGTCTTGAAAAAGAAGTCAGAAAGTGTGGGACCCCTGAACAATGTGTTGTAGCCACAGAGTGCTTGTGGTTATGAAAATGTACATCTGATGACAGGCCAAAGTAAAGCATTCCTCCGAGGGAATCCCCTGTGTGGTTGTGTAAATGGCAAGCATAAACAGATATTTGTTTTAGTGTAAACCTAAATCCTCAACCCTCACACATAATGTAGATTCAACACAGCTTGCTGAAAAAAAAGAAAAGAAAAAAAAACACATTGTTTTTTCAGAGTTAAACAGCCTGATTTTGTGACAGTCCTCAGACTTGTTTGAGGCACCTAATTGTCCCTTATATCCAACAACATGTGTAGCACAAGAAGAGTACTGAGAAAGAACAGCTGGAGGAACAGCAGTCTTCCTAGCAGTGCATGTAACTCGAGAAGATCCAGCCTCGGTCCAGCGAGCTCAACATATGTAGGGAAGGAAAAAAATATAAAACACTGCTGTCACTGTGGGTCCAATCCCATCCCTGCACTGTAATAATGGAGCCGTAAATCACTTCTCTCCATACTTTCCCTTCATTATTAAAGCTCGCTTACTTTTATTCAATTTGCCTCATCAGTGTTTCCCCTCACAATTCATCGTATTGGTGACACGCACATTTAAAAGTCAGATTGCCCTGATAAATTTGGTTGCTGTCAAACACTGCCTCGGCAGCCGGCCGTTCAAAAATCTAGTCATCTGTGAATTCAGGCATGCAAATGTGCCGTATTAGAGTTGGCAATGTAAAACTGTCCTACTGGATGTGTGAAGATGAAAGAATGCATTGCAAATGATGTGCATGCTTTCGTATCTAAGCTAAAACTACATTTTACCGTCATTCACATTGATGTAAAAGTACAAAGTTTTATAACCATGGATAATTTTTCTGAACTTTGTGAAAGTAGTTAGCAAGCAGCATAAGCTGTTCGTACCATTACTCTTTGTATATTATATTATATTATATTATATTATATTATATTATATTATATTATATTATATTATATTATATTATATTATATTATATTATATTATATTATATTATATTATATTATATTATCCAAATCATGCACTTGCTGAATAAGTGCAGCAATATAAAGCATTTAACATACTTGCTCTCAAACCAAGCCACATGCTCCACTTGTCACCATGATGTAACTCTCCAAAAACGCACATTAACATAAACAATTCTAAATTAGCATAACAAAACATTAATCACTACTAAATCTCCCACTTAATATTAATCTTGCACAAAAAAACATTATATGACACTTAATTTTAACATTTACTCTCCCTTTCGAGTGCCATGGGCAAAGCATGCTGGGAAATAGAAATCCTAGCCCAGTTTCAGTTAAACTTAAGTTTGTCTAAATTAAAAGAAATAAGTTCATAAAACTCAAAACAATGAAACAGTTCAGTTACTAAATACTCATAAAAGTTCATTTGACTGAACTAATGTTTGTCCTACTCAAACCAATTAATTATTTTGAGCGTTAGGGTTCACAGAATAGGTGCATGTTGCTTGGTTTGTAGGAGTTATGAAACAGTAGAGTTGCTTAGTAATTATTGAGAAACATTTTATAAATCTCTCATAACATGATTCAGCTGGCAGATTAGATGTGTGCTGTTTCTAAGTGCTTTCATGTCTCATGGCTCAAAGGCAGAGGAGCCTATCCCATCCACACCCATTTCATCCCGTCTTGCCAGAGTCATTAACAAGGGCCATCTCCTAAGCCCTCCCTTCATTAGCCTTTCATTGGAGTCGATCGCTTCCGTGCTGCTGCCAGTGTCAGGTTTGCAGGTACTCATTGTTATTTTACACTGTTCACTCACCTCTCATCCATTGATTCTACAGCGTGGAAGAATGTGCAGTCTATGGAGGAGGAATGCACTCTTAATTGAATGTATGCTATAGCAAGGCAAATGTGCCACTTCTGCCATTTATTGATGTAATTAAACCATAATATTAAACAGATGGAAGGAATTTCCATGCTCTTCCATGCTTTCCACCTCTGGAAATATCATTTCTTTTTTCTTTTTTTTTGTCTTTGATCATAGATAAAATTATGACTGATCTAATCAGTGCAGCCACTGCAATTCTGAAGGGATGTACTTTTGGGATGTGTTTTGACATTATTTTTAGTAGTTTTCAGTCATTTTAGTTTCAAGTACCACCTAGGGGAAATTTAGTGTACAGTTTAAGAACCGTGTTTTTGTGTGCGTTTATACTTGTTCCAAAGGGAGCAAACCTAAAACTGCCATATAGCCCCATCATACGCATTACAATATTTG
The DNA here is from genome assembly GCF_018812025.1 of Megalobrama amblycephala. Taxonomy (NCBI): domain Eukaryota; kingdom Metazoa; phylum Chordata; class Actinopteri; order Cypriniformes; family Xenocyprididae; genus Megalobrama; species Megalobrama amblycephala. Next base: position 13,393,576 of record NC_063061.1, read on the forward strand.
GGTTAAGCTCCCTCCCCTCCTCTTTCTAGTTTTTCTACAGCAAGCGGAAATCTCCTTGAACAAACTCGCAAAGCTGCCTGATGACAGAAGGTTGCTGATGGGCAAATCAACAGCCCTGAGCGCCCATTGCTAATCACACTATTACTCATGTGTGTTTTTCCCTCTCCGTGTCGTTCCTGAATGACTGTTATCCGTTAGGAGTCCCAGGACATGCCAGAAAATGCCATGCCGATTAAAGTACTCATCTAGTCAGCTCCTCGTATGTACCTCGCTCTCCCGATACCCTTCCGTGTCTCTGCGAGCCACTCATGCGTTGGTCCGCATCTCATTTGGGAGATGCAGCGTTTTAGCGAGTGGCTCAGCGAGGGAGAGAGTAAAATATGAGTTCTCGTTCTAGCGTTAGCCTTTCCGTATCTGGGGAATCAGTGTAACCGGCAGTATTTTGCAGTGTCCCGGGTTTAATGAGCCTTCTACATACACACACACACACACCCCGGCCTGTTGCTATGATTCATAATGTGGCGTGATAAACACACGCTGGGATGACATGGCAGGTATATGCTGTGAAAGTCAATAAGCCTTGATACACCAAGGCATCGGTTTGCTTTCTAAAAAGACACCCTCTGAAAAATGTACAAAAACGGGCTGTTTCTAAACGCGGTGAGTTATAGATCCAATCGGCCTGCCAAGTTTTTAATGAGCTATTGACATTGGTGATCTCAAACATCTGTTGGGCATCCACAGTTCATAACGGAGTGGCGCCAATAAAGTTGCCACTCCGCTGAGTCGGATATTGTGCCGAGTTTAACTGAAAGTGTGTTAAGTGGCGGTTTCACTCTCTCCCGTCTTTCTTTATTAAAACATTTATGTATCTGCTAGTTGATGCAGCATTAAGCTTCTCAGACTCAGCACACGTTATTTAATGCAAATGTAGTCTATAGTGGCTATTGATCAAATGTGCTGCTGCTTGTAAAGTGAGCTCTATAGCTCTTCGTTAGCCTGTATTTTCCATGCCTGACTGCTCACTGAGTTTCCCTGGTCAGCTGTTTCCTTTTCCCTTTTTGCCTTGGGATATTAAGGATGACCAAATGTGTCAAATATTAAACATTTTAGCCCATGTACTTTTAGAGAGATGCATGATTGTGTTTAAATCCCACACAATTTAGCAGGTTTAGTCTGTTCGCTGGTATATGGGTGCAAGTTCTTCATCTCCGGCAGGAGAAATCGACATTGCTGTGCACTTCTGCAAGATGTCCGGGAGAGAAATTTTCACCTAGCTGCGATTGCCTTGTGAATCAGTGTAGTTTGAGACAGGTAACAACTTACTGCCGACATCCTGTGATCCATTACGGTTTTTTATTGGCATGCCAAACATACAAATCTTTGAAAGTATCTTTTCCGTCAGAAAGTGCAGTAAAGCAGTCACATCCGTTCCTGTCTCTTAAAGAAATAGATAGAGTGCTGTAGGGTATGCTATAGCTATAGCATATGTGCTTGCTTTCTTAATTAATCATGTGATAGTTCATTAGTATTTCTGTTTCTTTTATTTAAATACTTGTCATACTTTTATTAAATGCACTATACAACATATGCTAGTGTTCAAATGTTTGGGCTCAGTAAGAATTTTTTTTTTTTTTTTTAAACAAAAATAAATTAAAACTATCTGATCAAAAGTGACAGTAAAGACATTTACAGTGTTACAAAATATCTCAAAGAACCCTGAAAATGTATCATGGTTTCCAAAAAAAAATATTAAACGGCATGTCAACATTAATAATAATAAGAAGAAATGTTTCTTGAGCAGCAAATCAGCATATTAGAATGATTTCTGAAGGATCATGAAAAGAGTAATGATGCTAAAAAATTCAGCTTTTTCATTGCAGGAATAAATTACATTTCATAATATATTGAAATAGAAAACAGTTATTTTAAATTGTAATAATATTTCACATTATTGCTGTTTTTACTTTTTTTTTATATATCAAATAGATGTAGTCTTAGTGAGCATAAGAGACTTCTTTCAAAAACATTAAAAAACCTCCTCAACTGTTGAATGGTAGTGTAATGCCCCTGTTAAAATAGTACTGTTAAATCATTTATATTTGTGAAACACTGGATCTTAATATTGAATTTAATTAGTCCAAGTGTTAATAGTGGTAAGGACAAGAAAATGAATAGCATAATCGCATATCAAAGCAAAAATATCATTGCTGTCAGAAAAAAAAATGTGTTTAAAGTCTGAGTGGGGCCTGCATTATAATTATTCAAAATGGATGTAATGTTTATTTCTCATTACGATTTTTTTTTCTTCAATTCAGTGATAATATTTTCATTACTAAAGTAACAATTACCCTGACTATCATAGCTTTGTTAAAATTCTTTTTGATACCTACAACAACAGTGTCAGCAACTGTCGTATATGTTTACAAAACAAACTGGATATTTGTATCTTAATATACGTTATATTAAAAATGTGTTATGCTATATTACTCCGTGTTTCACAGCAAATATGTTTCATGCACACATTAAGACTGTATTACAACTGCAGATCTGTCGACTGTTATTTTAGCAGGGGTAAAAGAGGCTTTAGCAAGTGTTTAGCGCAGTGTTAAAAGGCCTGTAGTGCGGCGTGACACGCAATACGTAGCTGCCATTTTCTGAGTGATCCGTGTATCAGCAAAGGAGATGGAGGCAGAGTTCTTTACCCGCTCTTCATCCTGCTGGATGTTTATCATTAGAGAGTGGAAGCGTTTCTGGGCTCCCACCGAGCTCTTTTGATGGAGCACAGACAACAAAGTGGGGAGGGGAGACAGGCGACCAATTTCCCCCACCACAGATGTTAACACAGTGGTATCTGTCTGGACGCGCTGGGCAAACAGTGGTGTGGGCCGCGTCACTTTTCACGCCTGTTATCTCCCATGCCCGCACGCCCTCCTTTCCCATTCCTCATTTCATTAATGTTTGCCTGTTTGTCTCTCCGTGAAAAATCCTGATCACCCCACGCGCCGGACTGGCTAACGCTCCCGCTGGGTTAACTCGCCGACATCAAACACGCTAAGCCTGTCACGACCGCCGCCGCTGTCTCTGGGTTCTATCAATATTGCGTCCAGCACTCCACACTACAAATTGCTAAATCAGAAGCAACATTAGTAGATAGAAGGGGGGAGAGTGGTTAATGAAGTGTGAAAATGCAAAAAACAAACAGGAGAATGTATGCCAGGACCCCTTCTGTGTGTCATCGCTATGGTCATTTGTTAGCATGGACATTTTTAAATGCATAACCATCTGCATTTTATGTTTTCCTTCATTTCTAATCATTCCCTCATGTCATCATTTCATTTTTGTTCGGTTTCTTTTAATTGTTGTTAAATGCTGTTTTATTCTATTTCCCGAACATTAAATCAGCAGTCGCTGTTTACACACACACAAGAATATGTCACCACAGTACTATTCCCACAGTTACCTTGTGTAATGACTTCTTTGCCAGAGAGTAATATTTCATTTTGTACAGTAGTTATGCTTGATAATTCACCATTAGTTTATAGACTAATTTGCCATCTGTGGAGTAAAGCTACACATAATACACAACACAAATCTGTCTCTCATTGTTGTTGATTTGATCATGTTTGGTTTCGTTTTTTCCTGATTTTCCCCGTATGTCATGTTTTTTTGTTGTGTTTTTCCATCTAGATGCCCTTACCACAACCCCTAAACCCACAACCACCACCACCACCACCACCATCTCCGCCACAACCTCCCCTCCAGACATCATACAAGGTATGGTATGACCTCCATCCACCTGCTCAACCTGAGTGTGTTTGTGTGTGCGTGTGGATGACAGAGAAAAAGAGAGAGAAGGATAGACCGCCAGCAGCTAGCCAGGCCTGATAAGATTCTCTCGCTGATTATGAGAGGACCGTGTCCCATATGAGACCGGGCCAGGGCTGGGCAGGGCTCACAGCGCTGTCGGTGCCACATGTCAGAGCTGGCTCTCTTCACAATTCTCTCAAATTTTAGCCCGGTTCGCTCCTTTAGCGTCCTAATCTTATCAGGATCTGGCGCTGTATCCAGGCCTGTCTGGTGCGGGGATTACAGAACCCCCTTTATGTTTCCTGTGGGCTGACAATGACGGCAGAATCTTTGTGGCCAAGAGGAACCAGGATCAAGCGTGTACATATTTGGATTTCTCATTTACCGAGCCAACTACATCCAACTGCACAGGTATAATGATACAAAAATCATGCTTTTTCATGTTTGTTTCATTATATCAAATCCCTGTCCATGCTACTCTTTTTATAGTTCAATCTGGTATTCAGTAATGTATTATCACATTTTGTTTTTGTTTATCCAAAGCGACTTTTTTAGGTGCTTTCAGTGGGTCTTTTATCTGTATTTGTTCCTTGGGATCCTTGCTGTTGATAGTGGCACGATACACTAGTTAATTCTCCTGAGTGTCATATATATATATAGTCCCTCATTTTCTAATAATCACAAATTTCTGGGTCCAGTTGCATGAACATAGCTACTATTAGCGTTGTAGTCAAGACCACCTAAACCGAGACCAATCAAGACAAAGACCAGTATGTGTTGAGACCAAGACTTTGAGGGGTTGAGACCAAAATTAGACCAGCACTACTTAAATTCATCTAAAACAGTGGTTCCCAACCACATTCCTGGAGTACCCCCAACACTGCACATTTTCCATGTCTCCTTTGTCTGACACACCCATTTCTGGTCTTGGAGTCTCTGCTAATGAATTGATGACTTGATTCAGGTGTGCTTGATCAAGGAGACATGCAAAATGTGCAGTGTTGGGGGTACTCCAGGAATGTGGTTGGGAACCACTGATCTAAAAGATACACATTTATTGCCTGAGAAATGTCTTATATTTAATACAGTTAAAAAAATAAGACACTATATATAGCTGTTACCAATCAAATTAAATCACTATCAACATCTGAATTGGTACAATTACAACTGCATAAATATGTGTTTAGATTAATGCTTTAAAAATAAAATTTTGTTTAATGAACAATTATAAAAATGATATGTTTGCAATTAGTGAAAACGGCTCTTTTGCTCCTGTGAAATTGCTTCATTATATCATGTTATAATATTTAAAATCAAGATCTCATACAAGTATTTTTTTTTTTGCAATCATATCTTGAATTTGCTTTGTATTCATTTTGGTTACATTTTGACAATCTCTCATTGATTTCTGACCTGGCACAACAGTAACAAAATAAATTATTTGAAAGTAGTTATTGATTGCGTTTGAAGCAGGAGGTTTTACATCTAATTACGTAAATGATGTTAACAAATAAATCAGAAAATGCACCGCAATTGTGTGATATCCCTGCATTTGTGGTCTTGACTGGTCTTGAGATAAAATCTGAGTCCTCTTAGTCTGAGATTGAGGCAAGACCGAGTACAAATGCGGTCGAGACAGAGACATGACCAAGACCTTCGAAAAAATGTTCTTGAGACCAAGACCGGTCTTGATTGCTACAACACTAGCTACCATGTTAAAGTGTTAGCTCACACAAAAATGAAAAATCTGTCATTAATTACTCACCCTCATGTCGTTCCAAACCTGTACGACCTTTGTTCATCTTCGGAACACAAATTGAGATATTTTTGATGAAAACCATGAGCTTTCTGGCCTCCGATAGACTGCAACGTTATTACCAATTTCAAGGTCCAGAAAGGTAGTAAAAGACATTGCTAAAATAGTCCACGTGACTACCGTGGTTCAACCTTAATTTTTTGAAGCGACGAAAATACTTTTTGTGCACAAAAAATAAACAAAAATAACGACTTTATTCAACAATTTTTTCTCTACCCTGCCAGTCTCCTACGCTGTTCACGTAGTAAACACAGTGCAGCACTTCCGGGTTCTATGTCAGAACGCCAGCAGGAGAGAAAACAAAACTTGGGTCAATATATATTGTGTTTTTATTAATTTGGTACCATCATGCACAGAAGAGTGACGCAACAACACTTCATGTGTCACATGAACACAGCTTTCTGAATGTTGTATGTCACAGGTACATGGTGGGGAAATATTTTTCAAATTCTTAAATGGTTGTGTACCAAGCAGATGTCTATATGGGGATATTCAGTCAGTTTGTTTAATTGAACAGCATCTAACTCATTTCTGTGTTGATTAAAAAAAAGACAGATGCATTACTGGAGGACAAATTTATGCATATGGCCAGGCCACTGACCACACTTAGAAAACCAAGCATACGGCCACAACATAGTCGTTACAATTAACTTTTTTTTTTTTTTTGCACCGGGTTCATTTGAACCTGCTTGTTTTATAATTGAGCAAACTCTGATTGTAGGGCCAGCTCTGTTGCCGCACGATACCAATGCCCCTGCGATACTGACCACCGCAAGCTCATTAGCTGCTCTAATCCACTCTACTCAACATAAAAAGCACACAAAAGCTAATACGGCCCCAGATGATGGAAAGCTAAATCAATGTTGCTGCTGGTTTCAATCTCTAAAAGAGACCCTGATGTAATTTGCTGCCTGTAATGATTGTGATATTGAAGCAACCGATTGAGATCGTTTTACTCTCTGTTTTTCTCCTTCCTCAAGGCAATTCTTTATATTACAGTGAAAACCGTGCAGATTGCTAGAGATGCGGCTCCGAGCTTTGTTGTGTACTCGCGAAACCGAGTGGGAGCGGCCGCCGGTTACGCGAGTAATCAAAATCTTGGACTGACTTGTGCGGATGATTTGAGAGAATCTATAAAGGGCTGAGAAATGAATCGGCTGTGATTAGGCTACATGATTGTGTTTAATGAAAGAAGCGATGACGCATACTAATGAGACACACCCTCTTTCTTCATTAACGAGGTGAATGAATCTCGTTAACACCGCTGCCTGCTGCACACATTGAAATCCTCCAGAGGTCCAACCCGCAGGCATCGCTGTGGATAAACGGCCCTGATAGGGAAAATATTATTCAATTACAGTCATATTGCATTGTTTGTGTGAAATGATTCCAGCACAGCCTCAGCTTTCCAAATGCCGGGCCGCGCAGACCTATAGCTGTGCTATATCAGGCTGCGTTTTTATCGCTTTTCCCTTAAAGCGCATCCCATTATGCCCATGTACTTCAATAGGAAGAGTGGGTCCTAAGCAGCCACACTGCTCCCTCCTTCTGCTGATTTCATTTATCCTTTGGTTGGATGTGTATAGTTCAGGAACACCACATGAATTTATCAGTCCGCAGAGGTGGAGGCCACTTAGAAATTTAATACATTTTTGATAAACTGGCTATAAGAGAAATGGAATGGGCTATACTGCACTTTTAAAAAATCTATTAAAGCCCTAACGCAAGGCTAAAGTGCTCCACAGCTTCAGGAGGTGACATTTAGAGATGACTAAATTGCCATTTACACTGAAAAATAAATGGCTAAATGGAGGGGCCTTGCTTGCCACCATACGCAATGGGGACAGATGTCATTAATTTCTATTTGTATTGCCTTTTTTCTCCGCTAAACACAGCTCAGAAATGGATGTTTATCGATATTTCTGAGAGCTCTTTTATTTCCCACAAAGCTTTTGCAAATTTGATCAAAGATGAGGCATTTCTTCCTCTGCCGCTTTCTCTGTGGCTGACAACACAATCTGTCCTCCATCTCTCTCATTTCTCCCTTCTCGTCATTTGCTCCATCTCTTTCTGTCCATTTATCTATCTGTGACTTTGAGCCGCAGTGAAAAGGGAAGACTCTGAATGTGTTGTTTAGTCCTCACATGTCCCCATTTTCCCCAGACGATTGTTTATTTTTGTAGCCAAGCCCTTTTATATATTACTGCCCAAAATCTGTAATTCAGAGCTCAGTCAGAGTGAGAGGCTCGGTAAGAAGGAAGTCTATTTTAAACCACTCTCCCCCTCACTTTTTCTTTTATCTATCTGTTCCTATTTTTCTATTTTAGATTGAGCACAGAAATTGACATCAGCAATTTCAGTAATGTAATGTAAAAAGTGGTAATTCAATTGACCTTTGTACTAATGCGTTACACTGGATAGTGATACTTTGGTTAATCGTTATAGAATTAGCAACTAGATTTACATTTTTAAAAGAAAATTTAAGTCAGGTTGCTGGTTGCTAGGGTGCTATGTGTGGTGGCTAGGTGGTTGCTTACTGGCCCAAGATAAAAGATATGATATTCTGATCCATAGATATGGCTCAGTCTTATCTTCAGTATCTTCAGTCAGGCACACTTTACTTTGGGGAACAAACGAAGAGTTCATGAGAAAAAAACGCTAAACGCCACCTCCATCAAACATGAGATTAATGATATTGAGTGAATGTTCCCCACAAATAGTATACATTTATCAAATGCTTTTGCTTCAAAGCTGCTAAATACCAGCATCGGCCCATTCAGAAATGCCACCTCCCTTTGTCAGCAAAAGCTTCAAAGTCCACAAAAGAACCAATCGGAAGACTCGAATCAAATCATATGATGTCAAGATGAATGACAGTGTGCGTATGAGCCAGCCTTCAATTGCCTAGCTGCAAGTTTTTCGCATGTTTTGTCCATCGTTATTGGCAATGACAGGATTTTGCGAGTAGCAAGTAAACACAACATTGTACCTTTTGCTGCTGGAAAACCTCTTGTTGTCCAAAGAGGTGGACTTAGAGGTTTTTGCAAAAAAAAAAAAAAAAAAAGGACACACATGGACTTAGCTGGTTTTGCAGCAAAAGACAGTCAAATTTGTTAAATACCAATGAATTAACTAAAGTGACATTTTTCAAAATAAGGTATTTCAGTAACTGACTAATAACTTTTTCATTGCAATTAAAGTGAAATTACTGAACCTAAACATATTTAAAGACCCCCTGTGGTGAAAATAAAGTTAATGTTGTTTATATGTCTATGTAGTGTTTTTAATATGCTTTAAGACAAACCATGTGCAAATTCACAAGTCAGTTCCATTGCTGAGTATTAGTTATATCGCAGCCATTATATCGCAGCCATTTGCTAAAATCATTTAAGTTCTTTTTTTTTTTCCTCATTAATGTACACACAGCACCCCATATTGACAGAAATACACAGAATTGTTGACATTTTTGCAGATTTATTAAAAAAGAAAAACTGAAATATCACATGGTCCTAAGTATTCAGACCCTTTGCTCAGTATTTAGTAGAAGCACCCTTTTGATCTAATGCAACCATGAGTCTTTTTGGGAAAGATGCAACAAGTTTTTCTCACCTGGATTTGGGGATCCTCTGCCATTCCTCCTTGCAGATCCTCTCCAGTTCTGTCAGGTTGGATGGTAAACGTTGGTGGACAGCCATTTTTAGGTCTCTCCAGAGATGCTCAATTGGGTTTAAGTCAGGGCTCTGGCTGGGCCATTCAAGAACAGTCACGAAGTTGTTGTGAAGCCACTCCTTCGTTATTTTAGCTGTGTGCTTAGGAAGGTAAACCATCGGCCCAGTCTGAGGTCCTGAGCACTCTGGAGAAAGTTTTCGTCCAGGATATCCCTGTACTTGGCCGCATTCATCTTTCCCTCGATTGCAACCAGTCGTCCTGTCCCTGCAGATGAAAAACACCCCCACAGCATGATGCTGCCACCACCATACTTCACTGTTGGGACTGTATTGGACAGGTGATGAGCAGTGCCTGGTTTTCTCCACACATACCGCTTAGAATTAAGGCCAAAAAGTTCTATCTTGGTCTCATCAGACCAGAGAATCTTATTTCTCACCATCTTGGCAAACTCCATGCGGGCTTTCATGTGTCTTGCACTGAGGAGAGGCTTCCGTCGGGCCACTCTGCCATAAAGCCCCGACTGGTGGAGGGCTGCAGTGATGGTTGACTTTCTACAACTTTCTCCCATTTCCCGACTGCATCTCTGGAGCTCAGCCACAGTGATCTTTGGGTTCTTCTTTACCTCTCTCACCAAGGCTCTTCTCCCCCGATAGCCGGACGGCCAGCTCTAGGAAGGGTTCTGGTCGTCCCAAACGTTCCATTTAAGGACTTTGGAGGTCACTGTGCTCTTAGGAACCTTAAGTGCAGCAGAAATATTTTTGTAACCTTGGCCAGATCTGTGCCTTGCCACAATTCTGTCTCTGAGCTCTTCAGGCAGTTCCTTTGACCTCATGATTCTCATTTGCTCTGACATGCACTGTGAGCTGTAAGGTCTTATATAGATAGGTGTGTGGCTTTCCTAATCAAGTCCAATCAGTATAATCAAACACAGCTGGACTCAAATGACGGTGTAGAACCATCTCAAGGATGATCAGAAGAAATGGACAGCACCTGAGTTAAATATATGAGTGTCACAGCAAAGGGTCTGAATACTTAGGACCATGTAATATTTCAGTTTTTCTTTTGGTAACACTTTACTTGAAGGGGTGTGCATAAGACTGACATGACACCTTCATAATCTTGACATAACATGTGTCATGAATATGAAGGAGGTTTTATGCATGTTTATGACAACTGTCATTAAATGTAATTCACTCAATTATGTCATTTTTAATGCAAAGATGACATTGTTTGAGATGTTTTTGTTACGACAACTTGACATAAACCAATACATCATAACCTGTCAGTGTCTTTGTCATGACAACTTGACATTAGCAAAACATCATAACCTGTCATAAACATGACACAGCAGATTAATTATCAAACTTAAAAAAACAATTTAGTTTTATGGGTTAACATTACATTACATTATTTTTGTAACATTTCAGTATAGGGAACACATATATAAACGATTAACTATGACTTTTCCCTCAATAAACTCTTAATTTACTGCTTATAATAGTTAATTGTTAGGTTTAGGTATTGGGTTGGATTAGAATGTAGAATAAGAATAAGATCATGCAATGTAGAATAAGATCATGCAGAATAAGGCATTAATATGTGCTTTATAAGTACTAATAAATAGCCAATATTTTAGCCATATGAATGCTAATAGTAATAAGCAACTAGTTAAAAGACCCTAAAATAAAGTGTTACCATTATTTTATAACAGTGTCATCTTTTTTACGAAATTTGAAATTGTCTATTATCTGACCTTCTGTCGGAGGAAACTTAAAAAAAAAAAAAAAAAAAAAAAAAAACATGAAATGAAAAATAGTCATGACGCTGTTATAAAATTATTTGTCAGAGTATTGTCACTTAATGACATTTTAATGACAAGTTCAATTTGTACCACTGTACTTGAGCTCAAGATACATATTTATGACACTATTATAATGGCCTCATGTCAAAACCAACCACATGACAGTTTAATGTAATGTTAACCCATAAAGCTCAATGATGTCAAGTTGTCATGACAAAGACACTGACAGGTTATGATGTATTGGTTTATGTCAAGTTGTCATAACTCGGACATCTCAAACAATGTCATCTTTGCATTAAAAATGACATAATTGAGCGAATGACACTTAATGACAGTTGTCATAAACATTCATAAAACCTCCTTCATATTCATGACATGTGTCATGTCATGATTATGAAGGTGTCATGTCAGTCTTATGCACACCCCTTCAAGTAAAGTGTTACCTTTTTTTTTTATAAATCTGCAAAAATGTCAACAATTCTGTGTTTTTCTGTCAATATGGGGTACTGTGTGTAGATTAATGAGGGAAAAAAATGATTAGGTTTGAAATCGGTGGTGTTTGTGACGTCACAGACTACCTTGTAACCAATCACAACAACGTGCCGGCAGGCTTTAGCATATCATTAACTATGACTGCTCTGAAGCAGGAAAGTCTCGAGAGAAGCCAGGTTATCCAGGTAAATTTTCTGTTGATAAAAAAAATTGTGTAGATGTATCAATATAGCGAGTCTATTACGATGTTATGATGAACTATAAGCCTTTGCACTGCCGTTCTGAGTTGTTCAAAGCATTTGTAAGGATATTGATTGTTAGAAGGCAGCTGTCTGACTCTGTCTGAGATGAAGAACGGGAATGGTGTGTGTAACATTAGCAACACGTTATTAGCTGTTTGATAACATAGTCAAGCAAAAGGCTATCTATATTAATTCATATTAATTAATGACAGAACCGTCGCAAGCGCTGTGCCAAGTGTCCAAGCGCATAGGGGCTCGCGCCAAAGTATGGTGACAGCTGACTTGAAGAAAAGCCAATAAAGTTCATGTTTTTGTCCTTCGAAATACTTTAATACTATAAAACATAGCTAAAACTATATTACTCTGAGCGTGTGCGTGTGACCGTGATTCGTGTGCATATTCAGTCAGTGTAGAATCGGACGTCAAGTTCTGAGAGAGTTATTCAGTCCTTTATAAATTCTGATTTTGGCCGCCTCTGGAATGGATCAAACCATAGATATTAGCCTACCTGATAACTTCAAGTAAATACGCTTGAAATTCGCCCTCATTCAAGGATGTGCATTTATTTCATGTAGCCACAACACAAACAACAAATCGTCACTGCAGCAACACTAGACTCGCTGAGCTGGCATGAATGGAGGCAGGGCTAATTTGCATATTCATTGACCCATGTATATTAAATGAGGCAAGGGCACATTCAAGCTATTTTAAGGCATGAAGAATTTTTTTTCACTTGAATTTTTTTTTCAAATATGTCATTTTGGTGATCAAAGATGATTTTTAAGCGATAAAATAATTGACTACAGGGAGACTTTAAAAGAAAACGTGTCAGACGGACTTTGCATCTGAACTCTTCACATATTCACTATGAACTATGACTTTTGCCTCAATAATCTAGATAGTTAGTAAGTTAGTTGTTGTAGGAGTTAAGTTTGTGTATGGGGTTGGATGAAGAGATGTAGAATATGGTCATGCAGAATAAAGCATTAATATGTGCTTTTATAAGTAATAAACAGCCAATATGCTATTTTGTTTATGATGTGTTGATGATTTCAGATGAGTGAGAGCAGTAGTATTAGTGATAATTGCCCAAGCAAGCACATCTAATAAAAATATGCAATTAAAAGTAATTTAACACAATTACTGTAAAATATTGTATATTCCTATGTGTACCAATATAAAGCAAATGCCATTGTCTGGATAAATGGGCACTACAAAAGGCCAAAACAATGTTAAATTCATTAATGACAAGCTTGGTCTTGCTAATAAAACACTGGTGAATACGATTTTTCTTGCCCTTTTTTTTTTTCTTTTGTAATTGATGAAAGAGCATAAATGAAGTCGGCATCCGATTCATTTTAGCAAGTAACAAAAAAAAACTAAGGGAGGGGAGAGGGAGGAGAAAAAAGTGCTTTTGTCAGGGCTTAAATTGCATAAACACCATCTGGTAAACTGATTTTGGAATTGAACAAATGAATTGCCCAGCAAAAGCACTTGCGCATAAGATAGAAGTCCATTTCTCTCCCTGTCTGATTCCTGCAGCAGAATACAAGCCAGACAAAGAGAGATGGCTCGCTGGCAGAGAAAAGGCTAATTCACTAAAGGTCAATTGCATTACCACAGGGAAAACAACCACTGCAGTGCTTTGATACACAACCCAGGGAGACCATCCCCTAGAATTTATTGCACTTAGCGTCATGCAAACACAGAAATGCTCCCAATAAGTCTTTTTTATGTAGAGGTATATTGTTATGGAAGCTATGATTACATTCTATGATGGCTAACTGGAGATATAGCCTGGTAGAACGGCAGAAAATATTCAGTGAGCCAAGCCTGGCATAACAGGCTGCCTAAACACACACATAAATAATCCACACTTAATGAAAGAAAAAAAAAACCTTATGCATTTGCTCATTATTGTCCCAATCAGTCACATACTCAAACAGGTGCTTAATGTATTATACCAAGAACACATTCATTCTCCATTTGGTTAAATGGGATACTGTATTTAATGTAAATATATAGACCATTCAGGACACAATTGCCGGCTCTTGCTTTTATTTTTTTTGTTCGTTTGGATAGGTGATGAAACGTAGAATATGGACATATTGGCAGCATTTAAACGTAGCATTATTGCGTTTTTACAGCAAAAAAAATAAAACTTACAATGTTTATGAATCTTTCATGTCATAAAGATATATGTATAATTTCCCCCTTTTTTTTTAATCATTTTATAGATAAATGCAAGATCCCTGAACCCCACCCCAAGCCCATTTTATACAGAATATTAAAAGAATAAAACATAATGGACAGAAATTTGTAGGAAAATGACAATTTTAGCAACAATATAGCATTAAAACGATATTTTGAGCCGCTAATCCTACACCTACTCCTAAACCTACCCATAACCTTTTTCTTAAAACTATGTACTGTTATAAATAAAAGAATAACAGACAAACAAGCATAATCACAATATTTTATTGCGAAAATGTCAAAAGTGGTACCAAAAGTAGTTCAAATAATGATGAGTTGTAGTCGCAGTCCTCTCTGGCGGTAATAGTTTTTTATGGTGTACAGAGCAGAATTTAAATTATTAATCCATGAAAATACGAATCCGGCTTCTCTCCGTGAAGGCGCACACTCATTTGAAGATAAAGATCGCCGGTTAAAAGGCTAAATTTGGATCCTTTCTTTGCAAACATGTAGATTCTAAAGATTTGGAGTACAGCGAACAAATAAAATTGATGTGATTTGTGAATTTATGTTGTGTTTTAGTGTATCTTATGGTTGTATTGTCACAACTTTGAGGAAAACACTTTTTCTTTGCCCTTAAAGGGTATTTAGGGGTTTACATAAACAGCTTTAATTAAGCCTTCTTTGCACAATAGATTCATCACAATATGTAACTCTAGTCATTTTTTTTCTTTCACGTTTTCCATGAAGAGCTGTGTGCTGCTGAGATTCAGCAGTTGTGCCCTTCCCCTGGGCACCGGGCGCATGTTTCGCTGTCGTCTCCTGTGCCACACAAAGCTGTCGCAATTAGCCACGAAGCTGTGTGCCTATTGTCATCTCTGCTGATATCAGCTGCTGATGTAAGCAAGGACACTGCCTCAGGTGACCCACACTGAAACAAAGGGCCAGGCACGAGGGGGAAGGCCATTGCTCATCAGCTCACTTATTGACGGACCTCTGCCTGAACCAGTAATGGGCTTAGCAGGCTTCCAGACGCCCTCTGATGATTGAGAGTTGGAGGACAGCTTGAAGATTGTAATACTCATTTTGGATCAGATCCCCCATATATTTTTTTTCTGTCCCTGGATAGTAGTAAATAACCAGGACAGCTCCCTTACGTCCCTCCTGCGTTCTCTGTGTCTCCTCCCTTCTCAGCGAGAACACGCTCCAGACCATCTGCCTGATGGGAATCGCAGCATGCAAGGAGTGATGGAAACCCTCCACTTCCCTCTTAATGTCAAATAATAACCTGAAGATATTATTGCTCATTTTGATTGTGTTTTATTTGTAGGCCAATGTTTCATCTCAGGGCTCTCTCCTTGAACTGTTCGCCTCAAGTACAGTTAATGTTTGATAATGTTTCAAACACCTCCGCCCAACGGCACAGTGGCTGGAGACTTATACAAAGGCTTGCCATGCAGCAGTAAGTGCAGTGTTATTCAAGTCGTTCATTTTTCTGATGGTGAAGCCCTTTTGATGGACCTAACAGCAGTATGCTGAGAAGTTCTTGCAGTGATTGTTAAAGGCCTTGCTGTGCTTTTGTGCCAGATGAACGCCTTTAATGATGGAGAGAGTTTTTTATTTTTATTTTAAAGACAGTCCATCATTAACACAGTGTGCTGATACGGGTCCCTGACCACCTGAAATTTCTTTACCTAAAGGCCTAACAGCAGGGAATGCAAGAAAGCCTTCTCTTTCTAGTTCTTGGTTACATGATAGCTTTTCTCTGAGTATAGCATAGCTGAAGCCTGCAAGCCTTTCACAAACCTCCTCAAAAAAAAAGGATAAAAAAATTAACTTTTTTTCAAAATCGTAAGTTGGAGTTTGAATACAAGTGTGTTCATGTATGTTAATGTTATTAATTTGAAATGTGGCTTTTCTCTTTTCAGTTAACTCAAATAAGATACTAGTTGAATAAATAATAATAATAGTGCTGCCAAAGTGATGAATCGTTTGCAAATATATATACACTTCCCGGCCCACCCATAAAACGCTTTTTGGATTTAAATAGGCAAACAGGATCATTATTGCTGTGGTTATTATATTTATAGCATGCTATATGTTTGAGAACAGTTCTTCTAACCCTAATTAATGGAGTGTGTAGCTTTCTTAAACAACCATGTAGGCAGACGTATCATGTCCATATTCGAGGATGACAAAGCTGAGATTCACCAGGCTCAAATTGTGAAAGAATAGTTCAGAGAGCATGAAGAATCATTTTCACACATGAATTGGCATCTCTGTGTCCAGACCTTAAATTTATTGAAAGTCTTTGGGATGTGCAGGAGGAGACTTTACAGAATGCATTGTCAATACAAGATATTGACCAAATATTTTTGCACCTCTTAATGGAAATAACATCACAACATTTATTTCCATCAAGAGGTCCATCAATTTATAATACGATTTTATATTTGAAAATGCAAAATCATAATATCTGTAATTGTATCACTCGTAGTCTCTCTTTTTAGTTGACTGAAACAAGATACCAATTATATATAGTCATTTTAAGTGGTGGTTCAGTAAATAGTAGCATTGTTAAAAAATTTTTTGGGGTGAAATAACCCTTTAATTTCTTAATTTTTGTTTTATTTTATGGACATTAGAAAATGCAAAATTATTTTATCCTACTAATATGTATAATTTTATAACTTGTAATCACTTTTTCAAGTGACTGAGAAGCATTTGCCTAGATTCTAATTTGCTGTCCCTTAGTCAAGAAGTATGAAATATAAAAATGCTTTGCAATGACACAGTTCCAGCTTAAAGGCACAATATGTAAGAATTTTGCTGTAAAATACAATGGTGTCATATCCACATTAACCTCGGTTTCCGGATTTATTTTGTAGAAACCATGGAAACACCAAAGACGCTTTAATATATTACATGTTTTATTAGACAAGGGAACAACTGTTTTGTTACATTTATAGACAGAAAACAAATTATTTTTATATAGTTCAACACGTTTAGTCTTATTGTTTAAATCTAGTTGTCTTGTTTTTCTGAGAGTACCACGCTTTTACCATGCCTCAGAGAAAAACACTATTTTGTCAAGTAGCTAAGTAATACAGCATTTTCTCCATCATACAATATGTTTTAAAATGAACTGCATGCCATTTATAAACACAAGCCACCCAGCATTCATTCATATGATATTCTAAAATCGATCTAGCTTACTGTAGTGTGCAAGAAGTGTCTCACAGCACCCGCAGATTGAACGCTCAGAGTAACGTTATTACATCATTTTCAGCGCTGTGTTACCTCATACGCTTGACCGGAAGAAGCGGCATCGGCGACTGCGGCATAATAAAAGTTCCACTGCTCTCATTAGCAATCGCTCTGGTTGCCTCATTTAGCTCCAACATCACTCGGCCCTACGCTGCTACATACTACAGTAACGTTAATAATAGCATCCATGAACGTGATTTCTGCTTGAGTCCTGTCCCGATTCTTTTCCACGGCTGTGAGGTGAAGGCGACATTTCCCAAGATTCCATGCTTAAACTCTGCATCATCAAGCTACGCTTTTGTTTTGAATAGGCGACCTTTAGCGGTGAAAAATCTACATATTGTAGCTTTAAGTAAAAATAATAATCATTAAATGTTTACCACTCTATGAGCACTTTTTACCAAAAGTCAGAGAATCATGCAGTTCACTCCTATGGGACATTCTGTAAAACTGTAAACAAGAGGGACGGATCTTAGTGACAGGTCAATTCTGGTTTACAACCCTCACCTGCACTGGTTAAAGATCTCATCTTGAAAACCAAAGGTCACAGGTTCAAACACTGGAAAGGGCAAACGCTATAGGCCAGGTAAGTTCAAGGCAACTTCCCCTGTCAAAAGTGCACTGCAAGTCGCATTGGATAAATGGTAAACAAGTAAATACTAAAATGTTAATTCAGTATTCATACAGTAATACATATTTTAATCTAAGAACCTCTCCATCCAAAAGCATCCATATTCTTTGTAGTGCTCTTGATCTCCACTTTCTGATCCAGCAAACGTGCCTCACTCATCTACCTTTGTGAAGGAATTGCTTGGTATTCTGGGCACCATCTGCACCACTTCTTTCCATCAATCTCTGATAAATATTGAGGAATACTCAACTGAATCATCAAAGCCAACAACTGGATTAAGAGCAGATCCTATCTAATCGGGCCGAGAAACACCAAGTTATGCTTTAAGGGCAAAGTTTGTGTTGCTGTAACAGTGATTGACATCTCTAATGTTTCTTCCCATAATGAGCACCTCTGCATCATGGCTCTCCTGGTGTGTTTGAAGTGCTCTCTGCCCTAAGGTAATGCACCAGGATAAGGGCTCACATTCCTCATGTTATGTGCTCGCTTCCATATTTCAGGCGAGGCATTTCATCAGCTCAAAGCAGAAAGGCAGTCTGAATTCCTCTGTTATATCATAGGAACTACCTGGAGCAGTAATGCAGGTTTGCGCTGAGTTATCAACATTTCAAAAAGTCTGTAGCCTTCTGGTGCGATTTAATGACTAATTACGTACGATAGTTGTAAAGGCATTCAATTGGCATTCATATATTATTCTGCATCATATTCATATGTCATATATAATGTATGATTGTGCCAGTCCGTGTCATTTGAATGTCCTACACTCAACATTTGACTCAACAGCTGGGTCTATAAGAAAGGCTAGCATATGAAAAGGGCATTTTACGTTGTGATTATTTATTGAGAGTTCGGCGGTCCTGCTATATTGATTTAGGGGTGCAGTAGTGATTGTCTTCACCATTTGAAAATGATCTATGTTTAAAAAGCAGCACACACCACTGATTTAAGCATGTCTAATTTAGACATTTTATGATTTTAAAATCATAAAATCCCCCCCCCCCCCACAGAATCATATTCCCTTTCTTCATTGCCAAAAACTATATCTTAAGTGAAATTAAGTGAAATTTGAGTAATATGACCAATTAAGTTCAGTAATATAATGTGATGCACAATGTGGAATTTAAAGGACATTAAAGGGATAGTTAACCCAAAAATATAAATTCTGCCGTCATTTAGAGTTTGATTGGAAATGGTACAGTACACTATGTATTTTTTATCATGAAAATATGGTAATTAAAGTGAAAATATGGTAGAAATAGTATAAAATATGGAAGCTATCTTTCTTCTGTGGAATGTCTCAGTATTTTTGGCTGATTGATTGATTGATTGATTGATTGATTGATTGATTGATTGATTGATTGATTGATTGATTGATTGATTGATTGATTGATTGATTGATTGATTGATTGATTGATTCAGTGGTACTCACTGGGGTCCAATGTTGTTTTGGCCCCATTGACTTTCATTGTAAGAACAAAAACATCCTTTAAAATATCTTTTTGTGTGTGTGTTCGGCATAACGTAAGTCAAGTTGGCATTAACAGGAATGACATGAGGGTGAATGCGTTTTCATTTATGGGTTAACAATGCATTTAAATACCATATTTTCGGGATTCCAAATATTTACCATTTCTGATCAGGCACAGAATAGAGTAGAGAAATCTCACTCTCTGCTAATGAAATGGCTATGTTGAGGAAGGTGGATTAGATTCTGTGGGATTCTTATGACACCCCTAGTCTTAGCTATGAGTGAAAATGCCCTATTTGTTTCGATGTGTAAAACATTTGATTTTGTCCTTACCATTCTCTTGTGAGCTTGTTTCAAAGTGTTGGTCATTGTTGTAATTGTGTGTAAATGCTTGCTTATCAGTTCCATTTGTTTTTTTTCCCCCATTTCTCCTTTTTATGCATGCTGTTCCTCCTGTTTCCCTCCTCCTTCCTCCACCGCACCTCCTCTCCTCGTGTGCTCAGACGCTGCGCCCAGCACTGAAGCCGCAGCTCACGGTTGGTACCTCTCCCTCCTTCTTCTGCCAGCACAGCATGGCATTCTCTGCATGCCAGCTGAGTACAGTACGGCACGTAACAGAGACATGCACGGGATTTGGGAATGAAACTAATGTGGATTTGCTGTATATGTGTCTGTCTGTCTGTCCGTATGTCACATCCTTTATCCCTATTGCCATTCACCCGCGAAGACCCACCTGTTCGCTACGGCGCTCCTCTGGGAGTTTTAATCAGAGCATTCGCCGTGTAATTCCAGTCCACGTCGCACATCCATCCCTCCTGCATGAGCCCTTCTCAAGTCCTTGTTGGCATTTTTGACTTCTCACCTTTTCAAGTCCTCTCACAGCTCCCAACAGACACTCGTAATCCGCCCGCAATCATTTTTCATGAATTTAAATGACGTCCAAATGGCTGTTTTTGATTTCTGAGAAATGAACGGAGAGCCTTTTCTCTACATGACGCAGATGGCATTGTACTCCACCTTGGTGCGCCAGCTCTGCACACAAATCACAGAACGGGGACCATTTGCATAGCTCACAGGCTTTATTGTGTTTTACAATATACCACGAAAGCACTTTCTCAATTCATTAAGCCCTTTATCCTCGCTCTCAGTTTGCAGTGGCAGATGCTTGTGTAAATGTGTTAGATTTAGTATAAAGGCTTTTCATGATACTGTGTAATTATGTCACCTGTGCCTCGTGTAACACCCTCTAATGATTTAATTAGCCGTCATGTTGTGTGTCGCACCGGATCACACCTCAATATTGACACTTTTCTGCACCCCGGCCACCTCGCGAATGAATCAAGTTGGGGTATCGCCATTTGTTTACATGTATCTGCAACTTTCCATATAGAAAAGGTTAAACCAAATACAAGCGGCAGAACATCTAAAGGTTAGGGCTATTCTTTTGCATGTGCATAATTTGGACGTGCCTACAGAACGTGGTCAGGCTTGACTGTGTAGAAAAGCTATAATTGAGCTTTTGTACAGTTCACTGCATTTCTAAATACCATGTCACAAGGCCAATGTTAACCTTGTACAGTTATATCAGCCTGGCAGTGATGTATAACTGAATCACTGTAAGCTTTCCAGTTATCCAAAGCAGTTTTTGATCCTACAAAAGGTTTTCGGTCATGCTAAGAGAACACAAGTTGAACCCAGGGGGCTTTGTCTCATGAAACAAATTGGTTTTAAATGTAGTGCTTCTTATCTTTATGTGGTCTACTGTAGGTATGAGCGTTTTTTTTCTCTCTAGCTTTTTTGATGTTGTGGAACAGTGAAAAGGGTTTGTCATCTCAATGCTTCCTGTCCGCTCACTCATTTTCGAAATGGACAGGAAATGCCTTGTTTGTAAAATGTCAAGCATGCTCCTCCATTCCTTAATCCGACTATGGAATTGATGTCCTGACCTGTTGCAAATGTGTCTCTGCTAATGTTAAGATGCTTGTTTTTCTTGCAAACAGCATTTCGCCCTCTGTCGTATATCCTCTGTCGAGCACATTGCACAAGAATTAAGTCACATTGTTTCCAGAATAAAGACATCTAGTCTAGTCTAGCACGGAGAGCAGCTCATGATAGCTGAGCAAAGCATCCATGTTCCTCCTCAGAAGATCCTCTCATTTGCATCTTGTCACACTTTGTGTGTTTTATGTGGTTCACTTTTGTAGCTCATGCACATACTCTGTTTACCATCTTATTTTCCTGGGTGTGCTACTCTCACTGTTCAGGAGATTTCTCTTCTCTCTGATAACAGTCTTTTTTACCCTCTCTGGTGTAGCCTAGCAACAAGCTGTTCAAGCAATAAGTGGGGTTTTCAGCAGAGGTTGAGGTAGGAGGCTGACATAGTGGGCAAGATTCCTTACTAGAACAGAAAGCTACAGCAAGAAAACAGAAAATATTTTCTGGTCTCATTTGTGTATTTCTAATGCATTTTTTATCTCCTTTTATTTATCTGTGCACTTGTGCAAAATGATCAGTGGAATTTGACATAACCTAATAATTTTGCTAAACTATGTTTGCATACTGTATGTTTTATAATGGATTGTAATGTTAAAGGTCCCGTTTTTCTTGGTTTTTTGAAGCTTTGATTGTGTTTATAGTGTGCAATATAACATGTGTTCATGTTTCGCGTGTAAAAAAACACAGTATTTTTCACATAATTTACTTATCTGTATACCGCTGTTTCCACTGTCATAAAAACGGGCTGATGACTTCCTTGTTCTATGAAGTCCCTCCTTCAGAAATACGTAACGAGTTCTGATTGTGCCAGCGGTTCCTGTGTTGTGATTCGACAGCAGCTTAGCGAACCTTGCCCGGAAAGGCCACGCCTCTTACCATAACGTGGAGATGCACGCGCTCAGTGTTATTGTAAACATGTCTTTAATTTTACCCTATCAATTTGAGCCGGAATCAGACCCGGTGATTGGACTGCGGGATGAAAATAACAGCGTTTCGACGACATGGCGACAAACACACTCTACAAACGCAACTCTTGTGTATTCCTGTGGGCGGAGGTTAGTCAAAAAACTGTTTTAGTGACGTCATTAAAGAAGGAAGTAGAGGGATGTAGTCCAAACTGGCCGTTCGATGTAGGCGACTTCTGTTAAATAAAATATCTCGCTTGGCATTGAACTTTGAGCTTTAAAATTTTACAGATTTTATTTATACTCTAACAACAACATTACACACTAACTAAAGTTTGAAACATGGATCACGAAGAACGGGACCTTTAAAGCCCCCCTGTAGTCAATAATTGCATCCCTTAAAACTCTTCTTTGATCACCAAAATGACATATTTAAATGTTTTTTTTGTTTTTGTTTTTTTCCTGAGAAAATAATTTCTTCGTGCCTTAAAATAGCTTGAATGTAACTCTACACCCTTGCTTCATTTAGTATACGCGGATCCATATGCAAAAGAGTCTCCGGCTCCACTCAATCACACAAGCTTAGAATACCTGATCCACTCAGTCAGCTTTACCATTGTAAAAGTGGAAATACTGGTTTAATTCAGCCATATATGTTTGAACCTGAAACTGATTCAGAATTAAAAGTGAAAGGGTGAATTATACAAGCTCGTCTACAAGTCAATGTATCAGAATGGTAATGCGTTTTATGCTCTCGAACAACGTTGGACACTTAATGGCAATTGATGATTAACCTTTTGCTTGACTATCAAACAGCTAATTATGTGTTGTAACATGTAAACCATGTTCCCGTTCACCATCTCAAAATCAGACTGCTGCCTTCCAAAAATTTAGTGTCCTTAGAAATGCTTTGAACATCAGGGGAGAAACATATCACTGTAAAAAGTAATACACTCTATCTACTCAATAAAATTGTGGCAACAGATTACAAGCAATATCATTAATTAAATTCAACATATAAGAATTGAGTTAGAATTAATCAAATTAATTCCTTAAAAGTCAAACAATTAAACTGTGTAAAATTAGAAAACACCATTACAAAAACCACAAACTGACATGAAAAGCAAAGAGTCAAACTGCCCAATTAAATAAAACATGAATCACCATGATGGTGACCAAATATTTTCAATAAAATCAACATCAACATCTAAACTTCTGTTAATTCTTGTGTTTCTCTTTCCTTCAGTGATTCTGCTTTTCATCATCAGGTGTCTTCAGTGTTGGCAATAAAAAATAAAAGAGTTGTTAATTCATCTTTGACGTCTGTCTGTTATTCAGATATTTTTGTTTAAATTTTACATAAATATTACTCGTTTTAAGTGGTTGACTTTTAAGGAATTAATTTGATTCATTCTAACTCAATTCTATTTGTTGAACTGAATTAATGATATTGTTTGTAATCTGTTGCCAAAATTTTATAGAGTAGATATTTGTGGGTTAAATTTGCATCAGGGGTTATATTTGTGATGTAGAGAACAAGGGTGATTTCAAACTGAAATCTTTGGTTCACTGCAGTTTTAAAGAGAAAATACTCAGCAATGGCATTGACTGATAAATTTGGACATGGTTTGTCTTAAAGCATATTAAAAACACCACATATACATAATAACAACAGTAAAAAAAAAAAAACTTTTTTCACCACAGGGGGTCTTTACAGACAACATGAATCCAAAATGTATTGTATTAATTTAATAAGTAACTTTTGATAGTCGTGATAGTCTTATTGTGCACAAATTAGCAGTTCCATCTAGATTTTAGGATCATTACAAGCCAATCATTATAAAGCTATAAACTGTAAAGATCCAGATACCCTATTATTGGTGAATGTTATTATATTCATATTATTATATTCCTGCCTGTATGTATGTCAATTGATGTAACTGACAATGTATATTTTCATTTTTAAATAACTATTATTTTATTTTGATCTGTTTTGTCTTTTTTTCTGCAAAAATGTAAAATATAATAACATATTGATAATGTTAGTAATAATACTAAAATAATTTTTTTAAACAATCTCATCTGAATTCCATTCATGCATTATTATTATCAGTTGTAGTACTATTATTTTTTTGAATTAATAATTGATTTATTAAATGTGTATTATAAAGTTTCTTTCTTTCTTTCTTTCTTTCTTAATAAAATCTAATTAAATACAAAAACATTTTTGCCCACTGAAATGTCACAATATGGAAGTGACATGTGTTCTGACAGCCATTTCATGTTGTCTTTAACGGGACGTGTTGTGTGCCGTGGCTGAATACGAATTACAATGCAGACTAGAAGAAACATGGTTGGCAGGGTCAGATAGATCAAATTCTTATCAGCATGTCAGCAACCCTGTCAAACTCTTTCTATCATCAGACACTGGTACCCTCAGTATTAATCACACCTCACTTCACCTGACCCATTGCGTGTACGGTCACGCTCTCTTCTGCCTGCCTCTCCTCGAGCTGATTTATTGCCATCATGTCACTGTTTTCAAAGCAGTATATGTAGATCCCCACCCTTTGCATTCAGGATCTGCAGTGAATTCAGATAGTGAGAAGCCCATTCAGTAGGTCCTTCATCTGGCTTTCTCTTCTCTCTCTCTCTCTCTCTCTCTCTCTCTCTCTCTCTGTATCGCTCCATCCAGGCGTACTCCTCATTCCTGTTCATTTCCAAAGATGATGATTGAACACACTTCACTTCTTCTTGTCATTTCATCATCCTTTATTCAGTGTCACACCACACAACATGTTTGAGGCAGGGCTCGATAAACATGACGATGACATCTTTTGATGATGTGCTTTAAGTAACAATGCAGCAAAGAGCCTGTGAAAAACCAGGTGTAAAATAACCGCTTTCTTTGACCGTGATTGCGACAAATGGTAAATCACTCCATTTTTGGAGTGAAACCAGTTTTGAAGGACTATTTGCTTGCAATTATAAAAGTAAAAATTTTCGATTCTCGTTCTCAACGTGACTGAGTCTGCCTTTTCATAAAGGAGCTGTTTTTGTTCATATAATGGCTTTCTTTTTTCCGTCGCTGTGGCCACACCTCTGTCACACTTTTCATAATGGCAGAAATGAATTAAATCTACATTTTTGTCCTATGAATGCAAAAGAGAATGTCTTTTGTGAAACAAAGCCTCTAAAATAAATAGCAGGCTTTAGAAAAGGATGAATAAAAATCTATGAGTGTCACACATGGTGCCAAAATTAAGCAAAGGCTTATTTAAGCCTATCTCTCCCTCGCTCTCTCACCGGTAAATCTAAGCCTCTGTTTGACATGAACTTAGCCACCTCTGATGTGAAGCTGTTTTATATGCCAATGTTAACTGCCTCTCCCTCATCCTTTCAAAGCAGTCGCCATGACGATTCCCCTGCCCGTTGTGGCATAGTAAAGCCTGTTACTTAATGTCTTGTTTTCAAACACTCTGATCTGAATTCCCTTCATGCATAAGAAAAGACAGCTCACAAGAGAAGGTCTGAATCTGAGAGGATGTACATGGAAATGAGAATATGCATCTAATTGCCTTTGCAAATAATTCTCTTTAGTTCTTGTCCTCTAAATTGTTTGGGCGAGAGGCTTTCTGATGATTGCGCTAGAATGTTTCACTTTGTATCACTCTGCTCTTTCCTGTCTGTGTTGTTGAGCAACATGTAGTTGTTATTCCTGCTTTGTCTTCTTTGCCTACTTTTTATCAGCAGATCAAAAATAGACTAATAAATACCCATATTTCTGAAATGCAGTGTACTCAATATTAAAGGGGTTAGTTCACCTAAAATAAGAATGCTCTTCGACTTGTCTGACTTTCTTTCCCTTGTGAAACATAAAAGAAGAAAGTTTGAAAAAATATATATATATATACAATGAAAGATCTAATTTAACTTATGAATCACAGTCATGCTGATATTCAGTTCAGTTCTTAAATATTTTTGATATTTTTTCGCTTATACAAAAAAATTGTTTTCAGACCTTCAGAGATTTATCAGACACTCTATTTTCACCCCCCTCTGTCAAATGCACCATTTTTGCATCTTTGCTCTGAAATTACTCATTGATGAAGCTCTGACAGACGGTTATATGTATAGTGTTCATCTGAGGCCTGGTCTCCTTGCTCCATCTCCAAAGACAAGCATTTGCTCTTTCTTCGCTCATCTGTTCGCAGGGCAAGAAAGGGCAGGGCCGTTAACAGCTCTGTAGCCGTAGCTTTAGTCGATGCCCCCCTCATTCTCTAATCCTCCAGTAGTCAAGAGGTGAACGGGATGGAAAGGACACACCTGCCAACATGCCTGTCAGCCTTAGCCCAGGAGGAGAAGATAATTGAGCAGATTCTGAACCGCAGGGAGTGCCGTAGCAGAATACAGTGGGATAATGACCACTTTGTTCCCAGCTGGACTGCAGCAGGTGAAGCAGAAGAGTTGGCGCCTTTAATGTCCCCGAATTGTCACATTTGGATGCCATCACGGCCAAGGCTTTCATCAATCAACAGGAACGAGTTCTTCTGCAGCTTCAAGGGTCGCCTCCTTTGCAGACTTTCTCCAAGTGTGCCTTTACTCCCTTTTTCTCTCATATCTTTCCTCTCGCAGCCACACTTGCTTGGTTTGAGCGAGTGATGTATAGCTGTCAGTGGCGCTTTGCTGCGGTGTGTAGTGTTTCTGATGAGCAGGGTTTGGAGTAATGCTGGCGTGTGAATGGCTAAGGCAGGGCTCCGAGGCGCCTTCAGGACTGCCTGCAGGGGCCTCGCAGGTGACGCGCATATGCTGCAGTAATTAGACTGAGGGATGCGCAGCATTAACAGAAGCAAAGGATTTGGGATGGCAAATGTGCACCTTTTTCCACTCGGCACTCTCCTCCACTGACTAGTAAGTAGGAACATAGGGACAGCTCACATGGGCCAATCTGGATGGAAGAAATAAGGTGGGTCTGAGGCGGCTTCAACCTCCCAGCAGACACAGACAGACACAGCACTCCAGACTCAACAATAATGATTTTTTTCTACTTGAAAAAAATCTACTTTTTTCTACTTCTTTCTACTTTTTACTTGAACTGCCTATTATATTATATTATATTATATTATATTATATTATATTATATTATATTATATTATACACCGATCGGGTGTAACATTATAACCACCTTCCTAATATTGTGTTGGTCCCCATTTGCTGGCAAAACAGCCCTGACCCATCGAGGCATGGACTGCACTAGACCCCTGAAGGCGTGCTGTGGTCCAGCAGATCCGTAAGTCCTGTAAGTTGCGAGGTGGGGCCTCCATGGATCGGACTGTTTTTTCAGCACATCCCACAGATGAGATCTGGGGAATTTGGAGGCCAAGTCAACACCTCAAACTCGTTGTTGTGCTCCTCAAACCATTCCTGAACCATTTTTGCTTTGTGGCAGGGCGCATTATCTTGCTGAAAGAGGCCATGGTCTGTACAGGGTGTACATTGTTTGCAACAATGCTTAGGTAGGTGGTACGTGTCCAAGTAACATCCACATGGATGGCAGGACCCAAGGTTTCCCAGCAGAACATTGCCCAATGCATCACACTGCCTCCACCGACTTGCTTTCTTCCCATAGTGCATCCTGGTGCCATGTGTTCCTCAGGTAAGTGACGCACACGAACTCAGCCATACACATGATGTTAAAGAAAATGAGATTCATCAGACCAGGCCACCTTCTTCCATTGCTCCGAGGTCAAGTTCTGATGCTCATGTGCCCACTGTTGGCGGTTTCGGCAGTGGACAGGGGTCAGCATGGGCACCCTGACTGGTCTGCAGCTATGCAGTCACATACGCAACAAACTGTGATGAGCTGTGTATTCTGACACCTTTCTATCAGAACCAGCATTAACTTCTTGAGCAATTTTAGCTACAGTAGCTCGTCTGTTGGAACGGACCACATGGGCCAGCCTTCTCTCCCCATGTGCATCAATGAGCCTTGGCCACCCATGACCCTGTCGTCGGTTCACCACTGTTCCTTTCTTGGACCATTGTTCCTTTCTTTTGGTAGAGACTCTAACTTTATCATATATGATGTTTTATATTATCACCTGGCTGGAGGCTATTATATTATATTATATTATATTATATTATATTATATTATATTATATTATATTATATTATATTATATTATATTATATTATATTATATTATATTATATTATATTATATTATATTATATTATTAATTATATTATATTACTGGATGGAGACAGTGAGAGAGGAGATCACTAAGCCATGGCCTTAACATAGTAGCTCATTATTTAAAGGCTGCATTTCCCTTTCAAGAGTTGCCTGCAAAAAATGTTTGCCTAAAAGTTGCATTACCCCTATTATTAAGCGCTATTATTAAGTGAAACTATGTTGTCCATCCTGCCTCTTTTATCTAGCAATTAAGTGTCCTTGAGCATCAATTAATCTCACATGAAATATTACTTTTAGTAGTCCAGCTGGCTTAGGAAAAAATAAATGTTTGAACATCTATAATCTCCTCCCCGCTGTCTATATAACTATAGTCGGCCAGAAATGTCATGCTGAGAGCAGGGAAACTTTTCTCTCTCCAGCCCATGCATTGAAGCTAGAGCAAACTTCCCTTTTCATGTGAGAACTGTATTAGATGGACACCTGTGCAGGCTTCCTCCAGTCAACCAGCCAAAGGTTTTCATTTACACCATCAGGAAGTGGTTTACCTGCTGCGTTGGAGATACAGCATCGCTCCATTAGCCCTCAAAGCAACAGAAATTCGCTAGAAGCCACACAAAATGAGGCTCCAGGGGGCTCTGCCAGATACGTCCCCCTTACAACACATAGTATGACATTTTATTCAATGCTTTCTCCGTACCGTCGCAAGGCTCATTGTGGAATTCAAAGCCATTTATTCGGCACCTCTGATAAAGTCAGCGAGAGGGCGGGAGGCAGATCTCTACTCTGCGGATGACCCCGGCCTGTTGAGCGCCTCCGCTCCGCCCGAGGAGATGGGATGCTGTCTGGCTCTGTCGGTTTCCTGGCGACTGAGGGGGAAGAATTAACACTGATCCCTAAGCTCGAGGGAAATGAGGGAAGCGGCATCTGAGGAATACACCCATCTCGCCCGTGGCTTTGTACGGTTCCCTGGAAGGGACATCTTATCCTGGATTAGCTCTGACAAACTTCACTTCCCCTGCTTCTCACAGAATGGAACAACGCAAGTCCCTTGTGTCGAATGTGTTGTTCCCAGATTTGCATAATGCTGGATTGTTGTGAATGCGAGTTAGTCCACAAAAGCAGCCGAAGCAGCCTGAGGATTTATTGATGTTTGAAGGGCAGACGAGGAGAAGCCGAGGCAAAAACATGGCCGTACTGAATGTACAAATGATCAAGCATCTCTTAACCAGAGAATCTGGTTCGTCATCCACGAGTATGCCTCAGGCGCACATGTCAAGCTCAAAATCCATGGCATCTAAGCAGCTTCTAAAGGTTGCCCTCATTCCATGTCCTGCCTCCGAACACCCCGCATGGCCCAGTTCTGTCCACCTCTGTGTACTGTAACTATAAATCTGTTGAGGCTGCCGTATATGTCAGTGCTGACAGAGCTTGAGGCGGAAACTGACAAAGAGGGGTGTCCGTGGTAGCGGGGATGATAAACAGACAGTATGGAAAAGGAGAGGGTGACCTGAAGACGTTCCTCAACTCCTCATGGGATGTTTCCTACCTACAATACTTTCGACTCTCCAGTCTGTTGCCATCATGAAGTTCATTTTGAAATAATTACATTAATATGTTTAAGTGGAAACCTTTTGGAATGGCCCCGGAGATTTTAGCAAGGGAAATTGAGTGGAAATTGAATTGAATATAACCGGTGTTTGTCATCAACAATAGGCCACGCTTGAGTCTAATCGCTAATCATAATGATTTGTCTGAAGGAACCCGAGACACCCTTTATCTCAAGCTTCTCCTCACAGGCCAAGCAGAAGGAAACAAAAAAGTTTATAAGAGAGAGAGAGAGATTAAATCTTTCTGCTCATGACTTTGACTTCATTTTGTCTCTGGCAACATGATTGACTTTTTTTTTTTTTTCATTCAAACATTGCTGTTGAAATCCGTCTGGACTATGACCAGACACTTTTATGTTTACCAAATAGAAAGCATCTACTTTGATATGCCAATATCTATTGCCCTTAAAGCAAGAAATAACTTCCTGTTTTCACAAACACTAAAATACCTCCAGGTAAAATACATTCAAATACAATTTTGTCATGCAGACCACTGCACATGCATTACCTCTATGTGGCTATAGCAAAATCGAGCACTATACATAAGCCTCCGATCGGGGTGACGGCAACACAGGGGGTCAATGAGATTTTTAATTACATTTCCATTACAGCACAAGACTACTGCTGCTGGGCTGAAGGAACAGGTAAATATAGACAGGGTTTGCAATAACACATCTGTGATCCATCTGACCACAGGCCCAAGAGCAGAGTCATTTCATTGCAATCTGTTCACACTTTCACCATGGCAATCACTTTTGCTTAATTACAAGATTAGAGGATCTAATTAGAAGATCTGCTGTCTTTGAAATCAACACATCCTTTGAAATGAGACACTTTCGTTGGCCAGGGGGTAGACTTTTCCCTCCTTGTCAAATCGATTGCTCTTGAGTGAGTGCGATGGGTTCTGTTTGCTCGTGGATGGGGTGACCCTGCCTTTTTTCTTTTTTTCTTTTTTTTATGGAGATTTCATTGTCTTAATACGGAGAGAAAACACATTAATACAAGACATCTGGGGAAGTCCGTCAACTACCACCCTGTACTCCGATCGCTATTGTTACATTTTTTTTGAAAGCCACCATTCAATCTAGCACATATTTTACTTTACCTATCACTTAGTCTAAGAGCAATATTTGAAAGTAAAAGTAAAATGTAATTAAGTGCAGTATTTTATCTCCCTATGTAGAGAGAGTGAACATTTCCATCCATCATGGAGAGAGAAGAATTAAGAAAATTGCCACAGACATTCCTTCCTTTTCAAAGTCAAAACAGATAAGCCTGATATAGAGTAACTTCCTTTTTTACAATGCTTCCGTCTGATTCGAGGCAAGATCTTGGGTGTTCGTTTTCTGTCTGTCAGTACTTTTCAGTGATTGGAAGCTTATTGAATATTGACTCAATTCTTGTGTTTCTCCCAAAAGAGACGTTCTGATGTTGAAGTTTTGTGAATGAGTAAAAGCTGGTTGAATTTAATGAAATTTCTGAATAGAGGAATTTATTCAACTTTATTAAAACATGAAGGACAACACACAGAGCACCATTTGGCCTTTTACATGGCTATTGGTGATAAAATCTAGCAGCTACATCATCACAAATCACCTTGCAGGTCATTCATTGCAGATGTTTGATTATGAAGTACTTGTTTTTGATGATATTTGGATTATTGGCCAAAATGTGAGTCTTTAATTATGGCGTTGATGACACGGTTCAGTATGATAGTTATAGAGAAAGGCTGAATGCATGCTAAGACTTAGATCAATGAAATGGCTCTGTGCAGAGCTGTATAATTAGAGCCTAATCATGTGATCATCACAGGGCTCTTTAAAAATTAATTATGAACTCTCTTATGCTCACCAAAGACTGTGTTTATTTGATCTAAAATACATTAAAAGCAACAATATTGTGAAATATTATTACAATTTAAAATAACTGTTTTTTATTTTAATATTTTTTTAAAATGTAATTTATTCCTGTGATGGCAAAGCTCCTTTGTCACATAATATTTTAGAAATATGTGTGCGTGTATATACACTCTAAAAAATGCTGGGTTAAAAACAACCCAAGTTGGGTTGAAAATGGACAAACCCAGCGATTGGGTTGTTTTAACCCAGCGGTTGGGTTAAATGTTTGCCCAACCTGCTGGGTAGTTTTATTTAAACCAACTATTGTTTAAAAACTGCTATATGGCTAGCTTAAAATGAGCCCAAAATAGTTGGGAAATTAAAAACCAGATGCAATTAGAGGCAACAATAATAGACAAAAGGTAAATGTTTATTAATAAGCTTTAATATTTTATTAATATAAATTTAATAGTTTATTAATATAAATGTATTAATAAGAAATTTAATAAATGTTTATTGTTTAATAATTATTCATTGAACATTAATAAATGTTCATTTCCAACATACTTTGGGTTAATTTTAATTAAGCAATACAGTAATTTTTAAACAATAGTTGAGTTAAATAAAACTACCCAGCAGGTTGGGCAAACATTTAACCCTACCACTGGGTTAAAACAACCCAATTGCTGGGTTTGTCCATTTTCAACCCAACTTGGGTTGTTTTTAACCCAGCATTTTTTAGAGTGTATATATCTATATATGGACTGAAAAAAGAATGAAGAAAATGAAAGAAAACCAAATGAGGAAAAGCTTAAATAAATAAATGTTGACGTATGTGGATAACCAGTGAGCCACAGCAAAGTTCATTTCAAATCTCCACTGGAGCACAGTATCTGTTGCTGCTTGGGCTTCTTTTGAGAAAGTTATTAGAAATGGGCAATGACCGCCTGAGTCCAGGACGATAAAACAACAGAAGCTTTTTCCTGAGGAAGTGAGGTAATTGACTATGAGTGCAAGATCAAGTGTAGCCACCGGCTCAACTCATGAAGAAAACGGCAGCATATCTCCTCCTCACACCTGTGCTAAGAACAGTGAGGCGTAAACCGACAGCGCTCAGTGTTCTCCAGCTGCCTTTGAACATTGTGAATATGAGCTGTACACTTCTAACCTTTTGTCATGGCCAACATGATCGAAACCCCAGTTCCACTGTCTTTTCTTGTCAATGATTGTTGTTTTTCCTGTCTTCTCTCAGAAGATGCACTTGTACTGGTTTGAAAAGGAAGAGATGATAAAACGATAGCGTGAAGACACAAAAGAGGCTTATTTCAGTCATTCTTTGGAAAGTCTTCCACTCTTGAAAATGTCAACACTGATGGAGACAAAAGGAGTGGAATCAATAACTGCTGGTACAGTATCTGGGTGTCCACACAAGAGATGACGTTATTTGTGCCCTAGTGGCCACACACTCCTCTGTACCATTGTTTTTGACTGAGAAACTGAGACGTTCTTCCACAGTGGTGTTGATGGGATGGATGACCCTCTAAAGTCAATCCAGCTATCACACTTTATTGTCTTGGGAGATTTCTTCAAACCAGTAAGCATGACTTCTGGAGGAAGAGATGTGTTGCGGCGCTTCGGCCCTTGGGGTCCTCACCTCAAACCCCTCAGAGACACATCCTGTCCTCCTTCAGTCCAGATTGCTTTTGCAGTGGTATTTCACTCATAACTTAAGGTCCTGGCATCATGCAGAGCTCTGTTTGCACTCATTCTCTTTCCTTCACCTTTTGTCTTCATTTAGACTTTGAACACCAGAATTAAATGTCAGCTTTGGATTTTGGTTCTGCTGTGTGAAATAAGGCCTGAGCAGTGATGGAAGGATGTTAGTCATGCCTGTTACATCAGTATTCTTTGATTTGTGTTTTCTGCCCAATGGCTTTACTTTGAAACTCTGCAACTGAAGCAATCCCACAGTTGTGATTTTTAAATTATTTGAGGATGAATTCAAGGATGTAGAATAAACTATAATAATGCTGTTCTTTTAAAAATGAAGCAACCATTTAAGCCACAACAAGTAACTAACTGCAGATATTTAATGGTCCCGTTCACTGCCATTATAAAGCTTGGATGCGTCAGGATATTTATTAATATAACTCCAATTGTGTTCATCAGAAAGAAGAAAGTCATATACACCTAGGTTGGGGTAATTTTTATTTTAAAGTGAACTTATCCTTTAAGGTATGCAACATTTTTTGCTTGTCATTATGATTATATATTTATGCATTATTTTTATTTACACTATATATTTTCAATTATAAATATTTTTAATCATATCAACAAGTAGCTAACTCCATTGAAGCCAATTAAGGTGGAGAAAATATTTTTAAATGTACAATTATAAATATATATTTTTTGGTACTTTTTAAAAAAAATATATTCATATATGATTATTTATGAAAAAAATGAGAAGTAGCTAACTGCATTGAAATATATTTTTAAATAGAAGAGGGCACAATATACTGTTTGTTAATATGGAGAGATTAACAAACAGTGTGCTTTACCATGTAACATTTTTTTAATAATATAATCATATAAGCACGTTTTAGTTATATAATGATGTATATGAGAGTGTTTTATTTTTTGCAACTTATTGCAGAAGTGGCATGTTAAAGAGCAACAGTATATTTTAAGCAGCTCACCTAGTAGTGCCACTACTTTTAGTTAGTTACTCCCCAACCACGGAGGCTGAGGCGGTAGATTAGATATTCTTTTCAATTTGCAAGCCAAAGCTGTAAACTACATTGAGGCAAGAAACAGGGAATCTAATGAAAAGTTACATAATGGTCTGCGTGTTTGAGTGTGATAACTTCATTTTAACGTAACTGGATTAGAGTGCGCTCATGCAAAATGAGAGAAAATTTTCAGGTTTTCTGTATATCAGGTGCAGAAGAATTACTGCATCATTTCTGCTGGAGAGACCGTTCAGCGGAACAGCAAAACTGATAGGATCTTTCATCATGTCTTCTCACTGTAGTTTAGCAGGCGTCCACTCCAGCCAGGTGATTTCCAGGTGCAAAAAAAAAAAAAAAAAAAACATGCTTAGTGCATCGTCTTGAGACTGATGAAGCTCTTTCCCTTTCTCTCTTTCTCTCTCTCTCCTATCTCTTATTCCTCAACACCACCTCCAGCAGCCTGAGGTGTGAACCCTGAGAGCTCACAGCAATCCTCCTTCACCACAGGAGAGATATTTTAGAAACTGGAGACTGTGGACTCTTGGATGAGTGTCAGACCCGACTAGCGATTCATTGTAGCTGGAGGTGCAGTACGATGCGACGGCACACTCCAAATTGAAGTTATCCTTTAGTGCTGACCTTGGATGAGCTTCCCACAAATGGCAATGCACAAAAATTGGACCCCATCTCAGACTTAGTTCGTTTGGATCAGATCAAAGTCGGCTTTTATCAGTGCCCGATGGCGCTCGCTTTTGCCACTTTCTGGAGAATGTTCATATGCTTTCCATCTAGCTTCAGTTAATCATTCCTTCACTCACTCCCTCACTGCCTTCGCTTATCTGACTGGGTAATTGGGTATTCCAGTCTCTTATTCTGCAGTCATAAACGTTAAACAGGAATACTGTTTATGGTAATGATTCTTCCATAAGCACCACGCAATACGTGTAATTATATGACTCCGTCTAGTCAAATTGAGATGAGAGCAAATTTCTAGGGTTTCATTAAGATGGCAATTTCTTGGAATTACTGAATATTCCGGAGGCAAAATGGCTGCTGAGATTAGAGGAGGTTGCTTGAGAATTACTCATTTCTAAACCATCTGCTTCTCAAATTACACATTAGCCAAACTGTTGGTTCACAGTGGACTCTTATTGAATTACGGTTCAGTCATTGTGTTAAGGGCGGCCCGACACACCAGCGCACCTCTGAACGTGGCGTGATCGCGAGCCTCAATCTACTTTCTCATCGCTGTGGCTGAGCTCTGCACACCCCTTCATTTATCTTCAGGCTGTAGAGGGTGGAAAGGAGAAAGAGGACATTAAAATCACTTGAAGCTGGATGGGAACAGACAGTCCTGTCCCTGTCCTCACTCCATTTGTTGAGTTATGTTAATTCCTATCAAATTCATTCAGTGAGAGAATGACCCAAGCAGGCACCAAGCCCATCTGCGTTTGTGGACAAACTAGCAATGGTATCTTGTAGCAAAGTGGATTGGGAAAGAGGTTCAAGAGAAAGAGCAATCTCTGCCATTCCTGGTCTGTTTATCCCTCCGTCCAGTACACATTAACATCTTAATAGGAATGTGTGTTAAAGCACGTCTTTAGACCCCTCCCTTCCTTTTGACAAGCGTGAATTAGGTGTCAAGCAGATTCCCTCTGGCTTTAATTGAATCTGCCTTCCCTCCGAGAAAAAAAAAAAAAAAAAAAGAGAGAGAAGGAAATCTGAAGTCAAACTAGCCTATTAGGTTTATCAAGTCATGTTTTGTTGGGGTTGGCAGCGTCATCCCTACATCCCACCCCCACCCTTCTCACACAGGAGTTGTTTATGAGGTGAGATTGGGTGGGATGTTGTACAAGCACACCGCTCTGTGCTTTCTCGCTTTTCGTTATCCTCTAATAAGTTGTGGCCTGCCGTTTTTGTTTTTTGAACTCCCCCAGGAAATCCCCTCGGCTCTCGGGCTCAGGCCACAGATGAGAGCGGGAGATTGCCGTGGGTAAACACGGGAAGGCTGATCAACTCCTCGTGACTGGATTACCAAGCATCGGATTGCTCAGTCGAGACATCCTTCCGCTCGCTTCCTTTCCCTTCTCATCGCGTTTTTTATCGAGTGAGATGTTTGGAGTGGGGATGAGCCTGCGGACTGATAAAACAGTACATGGACTGGGAGATGTAGCAGAGAGTTCAGATGTTCTCCTCCCTGTTCGGATTTCATGTTTTTCTGTTATGTTAATTGCTTTTATGTATAGATTTTATTGTTTTACTCTCTTTCCAGACCCAGACTTTCAATATTTAAATATCAATCATTTAATATTTAAAATGATAAAAATCTGAACAAAGAGTGACATAAACAAACCATTTCAATGTTTATTGTGTGAAAATGATTTGTCAGTTTTTTTTCAAAAAATATGATTGCTAAATCGCTAAATCATTTTCACACAAAAATATTTTTTATAAAAGTTATTTTCACCTCGCATGACAGTGGTATGAGACTTGTGATGTGTGGGGGGGGGGAATGTAAATATAAGATGTGAACAAAATATTTTTGTGTCATTTCCAGTCAAGGTGTGATTGTCAAATTATGCAAATTCTAAGTGTAAAAACATGTAATTGTGTGTATTTAAGATGCTAACTATGAAATTAACATTTGATGTTAAAAATGTCACTTCTACAACAGAATGCTATTAAAGTTGAAGTGTGGTGGAAATGTTTGATATTATCAGGAAAAAAGACAAAAATGATAATTTCTAAAAGTCTACGAGGCCAAATGATCCCGTAGTTAAAGGAACTCCCCTTGATCTAAACAGAAAAGTGTTGCGCAAATAAATAATGGTTTTAGTGACATGGAGATCTTTCACGTCTTTCACTGGCCGGCTCTAGAGCGATGTCTCCTGTCTATTTTCTCTCAGTACTTCTCTTCAAACTCTTTAATTTCCGTGCCGAGTGTGAGATATTGATGAAAAATTTTGCTCCTCCTTTGCTCTGTGAAGAACCAATCAAGTCCAGAAACCAGCATTAACATTGGGTTGTCATGGATCCCTACACTTGATCAATAAACTTCACATATCATTACGCGCACAGCCTCAGAGGCCTGCCTTGTTCTCTGGGTGGAATGGAATAAATCTTTGTTAAAAATTGCTTGTGATTCACACTTTTAGTCTAGAGGGCAAAGTATATTTCTTTAGCTCTGGCTTCAGTTCACAGTTTGTGCCAGATTCGTTTGAGTTATAGTCAGGACTGTAGTTGACAGAAGAATATAAACAAGGCCCG
This sequence comes from Megalobrama amblycephala, assembly GCF_018812025.1. Classification (NCBI taxonomy): domain Eukaryota; kingdom Metazoa; phylum Chordata; class Actinopteri; order Cypriniformes; family Xenocyprididae; genus Megalobrama; species Megalobrama amblycephala. The sequence goes on from NC_063061.1 coordinate 13,431,499, forward strand.
TGTCTTCAGAGCTCCTCTGTCAGACTCGTAAATGTTTAAACTCTTTTCACTCTCACACTATCTGTTTGCATCACTTCTGCTTGTTTGGTGCTTTTCTATAGTTTGGACGTCTTATTCCAGAGAGGTGGATTTCAGAGATATATTACTCTGCAGAAGTCTTAGACCACCACCAGCTTTGTTGTTTTAGCAAAGTTTTAATGACCATGCATATTTATTTATTGGTCTTTATTACGATACAAACAGAAAAAACAGGAAATATGTACACAAAATGTAAAGGTAAAATCAGAACAAAATGGCTTCTTTAAGTAAAAATCAGTATTTAGTGTGAACTCCTGGACTTCTGCCAGTTTCTCAAAGAAGAAACTCTGAGAAACTTCTCATCAGATTTTGAAAGTTTTCTTGGCTTTGCAGTCCTTTTTCGTTCCATTTAGGTTTAATAGAGCTAGGTTCCTGCTATTGCTCAAGTGTAAGGGGAGGTCACTAAATACTTGCCACTTTAGCCTATAGAAGTCATTTACGAAAACATCTTATCGACTCTTATCGACTTTTGAACGATAATATAAGATGTTATTATAATGCATTATACATTATATAAAGGCTTCATATGCACTTTCAGTTTTCTGTTTATTGAGGCTGTTGCAAGTAACACATCATCTCTTGGCTCTTTCCCTCAGATTCACAAGCAGGAACAGAAGCACAGAGATCGCTGGACCATGCGGTTATTGGAGGCGTAGTTGCCGTCGTGGTCTTCGCCATGTTGTGTCTTCTCATCGTTTTGGGACGATACTTTGCAAGACACAAAGGTAATTCAGCCCCCAGACTGTCTTTCGGCACATTTCCAAGGTCAATAGACTTTCTAATTATTTTGGATAAGATTCTGGAAAGTCATTCTGCTGTGGAAGCTCTGCAGGTGCTTTGAATCGTCCCGTGGTTACGACCACATTAAGGCCACTATCCCTCTGAGTGCACCGCGCTGTTGTGTTCTGTAATATAAAGTGGGCGCAGCATCTCCGCTTTTCATCAGGGCTACTGCCTTCATTATCACGCCACAGACTGAGAGGATGGAAATAATCCCACTCGGAAATGAAGTTTGAAGTGGATCGCTTATTCCCACCACCTTGTAACACTTTCCAAGGTTAATTCTAAAGTGCAAAGTCAAACCGAACCCAAACCTGGAGAGGGTGTTATGGAAATTTCCTGAATTATTAGCCACAAATAACAGCTTTATTCTTCCGAGTACGTGTCAGACTCAGTTTTCGTCTCTTTCTTGTTTGTTTTATCTAATAGCGCTCGATCTAGAGAGTCAGGTTTCATTTGCCGTGCTGTAATCAAAGTGTCTCCATCATGGGGTATTAGTTTGGGAGCATATTACCTGTTGTTCTCACACATGAAAGACAGTATAACGCAACCAAGTGCAGCGTGGTGAAACGAATGCCTTATTTATGGGCAGGTAAAGTCCCTTGAATCGACCCTCACTCTAAATTAGAGAAGCTGCTCCAGATGGTCTTTAATCTCTTTTTAAAACCCCACAATTGCATCAATCAGAGGCCCTGAGGTGCTGGAGATATTGCTTTTATCAACACGCTTTTCTTTGAAACCCACACAGGCACCTACTTCACACACGAAGCCAAGGGGGCAGACGACGCGGCGGACGCCGACACAGCCATCATCAATGCCGAAGGGGGCCACAACAACTCGGACGAGAAGAAGGAATACTATATCTGAGTCCCGAGGCCTCTGTTGCTCTTAATATTTTCTTTTGTTTTGTTTTTTGGGTGGGAGGGGGTGGGGCATGGGGGAACTGAGATTACAGAGTTTTTGTTGATTTGTCCGTTTGTTTGATTTTCTTTCCTGGGGATTGAATGACGTAGAATGCTACACGGGCAGCTGAGAAGATGTAGGTATTTGTGTTATACAGCGGGATCGGGGTCAGGGGTGGGGTTTCGGGGTGGGCGGGATACCAGACGTTGCCAGATATGAGTGTAGAAAGCGGCACCACACAGCACCTCCCCAACTGCTGGTATTTTTCGTTCATTTCTCGACCATTTGCAGAGAATTCTGTGCCTTGTTCTGAATTTTTTTTCTTAGTCATGCTTTAAACGGCATTGATCATGTCACACCTCTAAAGCCCCCCTCCTGAAACACACACACACACACACACACACACACCATCATCATCTCCGATTATCAACATGCTGTCGGCTTTCCTATGAAGGTACATGAATGCACACCTCAAAACATTCCCCTACACTGTGGGCATCTCCTTCAATACACCATATCCTCTGTACTAAGAGCAGGCCTAGTCACATGACAACATTTTGATTTACTCAAACCCAGGTCATCAGCATCATGAAGGGAAGTACAAGCAGCTTCCATCCTTCCAGTCCCCCAACAATTTGATGAGACCAGTGAAGAAGTGATCCTGCAAGTTGCACCCGTTTCATTTTGACAGGATTGCGGCAGTCTGCTTTTATCCTAAGTTTACTTCATTTACTTTTTTTTTTCTTTTTCAATTATACTATATGTGCCAGTACATTTGAAGTTCGAAATGGGCAGAGGTGCAGACGAACGGTTCCTGCTTCTCTGCACCTACGGAGGCTTATCGTCTCATTCTGCCTAGACAGACACAGCCGAAAGCCCTTGCAGTTATTTATTGTTTCAATATAATGATGTCTTTTTTAGAGGTTTTGTCTGCATTTTCATCCAGAAACGCACATGCCATAATGACGAAAGAGTCGCTGTCACTGAAAAAGGTCTAAATGCTGTGGCTTACGTTTTGTGTTCTTGCTTATGCTGTAATTTTCCACGCAGGGCTGCTGAAGGTGAGCCTCTAGCACACGTAAATAACTACCTAAACTTGTGTCAAAGCGAGACGTTTTCTGGTTTTCGAGTCTGTTTAGCTAGACTCAAGGAAGGAAGCGCCACAACCATCATGTTTGTAGATGTACAGAGAGGGACGATTTGGAAATGATTTGATTACTATAACTTTACTACCTTAAAATACATTTTAACAGCCAAAAAAAAACAAAAACAAAAAAACATCTGCATTTGTATATCTCGTTTGTAGGTGAGTCAGTGAGGATGTGACATTGATGTTAAGCAGTCCAACAAGTGTGTAATGGTATATGATTGCCTGTCAAGTTAATTGCCTGTTTGTTCTTCCTCAGAGGAAACCGTGGCAATTGCAGCTAGCTTATCCTAGTGATATTAGTACATGAATATAAACTGCCCAAATATCCTAGACTCCATGGTGCGAAAAAGCACCACGGCGAAATAATTTCCACTTGAAGTGTAAACAATGTGTGTTTTATTGTTTATAACTGCTGTGAGTTGCTCCTCCAGGTTCCTGCTTATACATAATAGTCCTGGGCTTAAAATGAGGTTAGTTTGAATGGAGAGTGAAACAGTCTTTATTACCGATACTGTTAAGAAAAAAGCTTTTAATAACATTCCAAATATTTTAAGAAAACAGTCAATGATGTAATTAGCCGCATATGTGGATTTTCCCCTATATTTACAGTCGTTGTCAACACATGACGCTAACCAAAAAGCTCTGCCGACACGCTCAAGTATCACGCTCTCTTCGCTCCTGTGAACACATTAGACATTTCACTGAAGCCTAGCTACAAACGTAGCACCCGTTAAGGGTACATAATGTAAGGTGGTTAAGTACTTTTCCTAAAGAGAAGTATTTCTTCTCATTTCCTCATGACTCTCGCTGTAGTGTAAGTGAATTTAGATGCCATAGTTTAGACCCTGCTGAAACCAACCTCAGTGTGTAAATAAAACGGCGAGGTTGAGGGGGAAAACACACTCTTGTTTGCTTTATTTTCTTATTCAAAAAAAGAAAAAAAGAAAGACAGACACAAGCATTCACTGAGACGTTGTTCATTAACCATGAGAAACACTTTGGACGCGTTCGTTTTTACGTAGAATACAAATCAGAGGGAATGTCTTGCAGCTTGATGGTTACCGTTGCAGTTGAGATATACAGTTGTGTGGCTTGTGCTTAACTAGTGAGCATCATTTAGCTTTGGTCTGGCAGCTTCCGAACAGGATTTCAGACATCCCTTCTTCTCTTTTGCATATGTGAGAGACATGACATCAGTATACTAATTTGTGGTATTTAGACTGGGCCGATGTACATTTTGTTCAACTTGTTATGTTAGACCTGTTTTAAATGTGATTAATGTGGTTTAATCCACTCTACTAGGCGTTTGAGGAGTTCAGATAGACGTCGATTGGAAGACACGGTTACGCCAGTCATCTGTTTCTTGTACAGCAAGTCGAAAAAGGTTTATTGAAAGTGTCCAAATATAACAACGCGTTTTGCGATGTGAATTGGGTTTGGTTTCAATTTTGTCGTTTCTGTTGTTGTTGTTTGTTGTTTTCATTGATTTGATAGTGCAACAGTGTTAATGATGGAACTTGATTTCTTTCATTTGAACTTGACAGTTTTATTTAATCCCTGTCTCAGGTTCACGTACAATAAACAGTATGTTTGCATCTCAGGTAGAATGCAAAGTTACGGCCCCCGATTAAGAAAGTGGAAATATAAATCAAGCTGGATTTCAAATCAAATAGAGAATTTTACATTTGAACTACATGTTTTGTTTTTTTGTTTTGTTGTCGTTTATTTTGTGCACTGTAAAACGTGTATGTAATGTACACGGTATTTTGAGTATTATCTTTCTTTAGACCTACTTTCACACAGAGAGGACAAACACGATCTCATGAGAAAACGTAATTATTTTACAAGTTTTTGAAGAAGAAACAAAAACTAAGCATGATAGTTTAAAACTCTCGCTCAGTGGGGCGTAAGCAGATCATATGAAAACAAACGAAGTGAGGTTATACGAATTCACCCCCAGTTAACTAAAACATAAAATAGTTACGAATTGCCATGAGAGTGTGTTGGGGAAAACAGTTACTAATTGGAATTCAAAGTTGACATGTTTCTCGCTGTGGTTCCAGATAGGTTGGAAAGTTTTGAACGTTTATCATTCATTGTTTTTAGGTTGGTTATTTTTTTGTCTTTCTGCTGTACTTGGGCAATGTTACTGTGTATTAATGAAGAAAAATGATATCCACATTCCCATACACATTTTGTATTTGTTCATATTAGACATTTTTACAAAAAAAAAAAAAAAAAAATGGAGAGTTCTTGTCTTAATAAAAAAGAAAAGATATTAATGTTCAAAGTAATGTTGGTTTTGGTGGTGTTATTTTTTTCTGTTACATTACATGAACATTTTTTGAAGATAAAGTCAAACTTCTTAAAGCATGACTGAAAAGACATCTATTTTGCTGTCGTCAGTGATCTACACAGCACCGGGAACTGAATCGATTTGAAAACTCGGAGAATCTCATCTGGAAAATGTGGTATGTGTATCTTACAAGATGCTTGTGACATTAATATTTGAGATTCAACATCTTCCATCTTTTTTCCGCACAAAAAATTTACATCAAATATTCCTAAACTGTCTTTAACAATTCAGCTATTCTCAGTGTCCTTGGTGTGTTCTTTAGGCCAGTGAACGTAACGGCTACATAATAAAGACGCAAATATTCATATATTACGTGATCAAATAGTTTTCTACTGTACGCACACAGTCTTTGTGCTGTATGCCACAACAAAGAGTGTTGGATATGTTCCCACAGATACTTATATAAGCTCATTTTATTTCTAAATGCATTGAGAGGGCTGCTAAAACACGGGCCTTTAAAGTTTACTTTTGCTTCAGAGCGAGTTCAAGAAAACCAGTGGAGGCTCACGCTTTCCCATCTCCTTATTATCCTTGGCATTCTCCAGCTCTGTCACGCTTTTGCATTGTGCTTTTATTCAGCTGAACTTTGACCGAGGCAGCCTACAGGAAGAACATCTCCGAGGTATAGCACGCTTCCTGACGCTTCTTTCTCAAGCTGTCTCATGCCCGCACCCTGACCTCACCGCCCAGTGGCAATCTCAGTGACACACTCTGCAGATGCTGACCTTGAGTTGTAGCTTTTTTTCTTTTTTCCTCCCTCTATATGATGCCTGGTTTTTGATTGCCTGAGCAGGAGCTCAGCACCAGGGTTGTCACACTGCCAAGGCTCAAAGTCACCCTCTGCTCAGATAGGATGGATCTCGAGGTACAGGCAGAGAGGAGCACAGATGTCACGTGGAATCATCTCCATTCCAGAGAGAGACAGAACCAGGTCTGAGGGAGAAGAGAGAGCGCTTTGTGGCTCAAGGCGATGGCAGGATTTCATCATGTCATGTAGCTTTGCTAGATTACAGCAGAGCCTGTAAAGTTACACTATCTGGATTAAAAATCACTTTTTAATACTTTTTGACATTTTCTTGAGCAAATTGTTGATTTAAACCGATATTTCACACCAAAAAAAATGAAATTCTGTCATCATTTGCTCACCCTGATGTCATTCAAAACCCCACTGCTGTTCACTTACATTGAAGACAAAAAGAGGATTTTGATACTTGAAAGCAAATAGGTCCTGGTTAGTGCAAAAACTAAGGTTTGTTTGTTTTTTTAATTCACAATGTCATATTTACAACCTGATGTTTTTTTTTAAAGATTATACTACTAAAGTTTGACTACTGAGCCTAAATTAGTTACGCCTCCTGCACATCTATGTAAAACAATAACACTGTGAACAGTCACTGGAAAACGTTTTTCATCATTGTTTTTATCTTCTAGTGTTTTTATTATCAGCATCATATTTACTCCCAATCTTTTTTTATTGGTTTTTAGGGACAGTACAGAATAGGACATCATGAAAACAGTAAACTATGAAATGTTGTCCATTATTAACCCCTTACATGATCCCCCTCCCCAAAATCAATGTCAAAGAAAAAAAAAAAAAAAAAAAAGTAAACATGAAAAATGATACGTGTGTGTGTGTGTGTGTGTGTGTGTGTGTGTGTGTATATATATATATATATATATATATATATATATATATATATATATTACACATACATACACACATAGTAGTAAAAGCAATAACTTTACGATCTCGGGCCACCAGATCAGGCCTAGGGGAGACCCCAAAAAGGGCTATGAATGGGTCAGGGTCAATATTAGTGTTGAGAGCTTTTTTTAAGTGTCTCAAATACATTGGTCCAAAACGTTACTAGCTGTGGACACGTCCAAAACATATGCAGATGGTTGGCAGGTGACTGCTTGCAACGGTTGCAGGCAGCACTCTTGTCTCGGAAGATTTTTGCCAGTTTGGCATTGGTTAAGTGAGCTCTGAATAGTATTTTTACATCAGCATCATATTTAAGAACAGATTACTTTACAATAACATTATTTTGCAGTGCCATTGTTACATGTAGTGACAATGGTAATAACTGTAAATTATGCATAATTACATGCAAATAACCCTAAACCAAACCCTAATCTTACCCTAACTCTTAAGTATTGTAAGTACATTAATACTAGTTACTTAAAGGGTTAGTTCACCCAAAAAATTTAATTTCTGTCATTAATGACTCACCCTCATGTCGTTCCACATCCATAAGACCTTTGTTCATCTTCGGAACACAAATTAAGATATTTTTGATGTAATCCAAGAGGGTTTTTTTTTTTAATCCCCCAGAAAGCAATGTAATTACCACATTCAAGGTCCAGAAAGGTACTAAAGACATCATTAAAATAGTCACCGCGACTGCAGTGGTTCAACCTTAATGTTAAGTGATGAGAATACTTTTTGTGCAAAAACACAAAACAAAAATAACGATTTTATTCTACAATTTCGTCTCTCTCTACTGTCATTCTCCTATGCTGTTAACACTGTAGACGCAGTGCAGCACTTCCAGGTTCTACACAAGAACGCCGGCTCAGTATTGTCTGACACTGTTCACGTGAGCAGCACGACGTATGCGTGTGATGCTAACGCAAGAGCCAGCCAATAATGAGCCGGCATTCTGACATTGAACATGGAAGTGCTGCACTGCGTCTACAGCGTAAACAGCGTAGGAGATTGTTCTCATTGCTTCATAACATTTAGGTTGAACCACTGCAGTCACATTGACTATTTTAACGATGTTTTTACTATTTTTGTGGACCTTGAATGTGGTAATTATGTTGCTTTCTATGGAGGGATAAAAAATAAAAAACCTCTCGGATTTCATCAACATTTAATTTGTGTTCCAAAGATGAACAAAGGTCTTACGGGTTTGGAACGACATGAGGGGGAGGAGCCCAATCACACGAAAATGCGTATCAATAGTACGAGTTTGTAATCTCGTAGAATATATACGCCAAAATGAGTTTTGGCGTGCTTATGGTACGCAGTTTTTCGCGTGCATATGATACGCACTTTATGGCGTACTATACGTACGAAACCCCCACTCCCCCACCCCCATCCTACCCAAGAGCGTATCATATACACGCGAAAAACCACGTACCATAAGCACGCCAAAACTCATTTTGGCGTATATATTCTACGAGATTACAAACTCGTACTATTGATACGCATTCTCATGTGATCGTGTTGGGGGGAGACAGAAATGTGAGTGAACTAAACCTTTAATTTTACTCAATCTTATAATCCATTTTACTTCTTTAAAAAAGCTTTTTTTTTTTCGATTTGAAGTGCAAAAACATGACAACTGCAAGTTTTCTTTCTTAAAAAATAGTCAAATCTATTGGAAGATTCTCTTCATTTCCTACTATGGTAACTTCAATATACGACACAGGTATATGAAAAGAACTGCATGCAGATTCTTCAAAAATTCACACTGAAGCAGCAGCGTGCATGTCTGGAATGACATGAGGGTGAGTAAATAATGTCAGAATTGTAATTTTGTGTGAACTGTCCCTGACTACAGGACATCAGGTCTATTGCAATCTCATATAGAGGGAGAGCACACCTTTACAGACTCTAAATGGATCCATTGAAGGTAAAGGGGAAAGTCATTCACAGCAACAATAGTGTGTCTTAATAGCATTGGCCCTCCACTCACTGCAGACTGAGTCTACAGGTGAGAAGGGGACTGATTCTAGAAATTGCAAGAGATTTACAAGGATAGAGATGGACGAATAATCCTTTAAATCCAATGTGGGGTTTTGTCTCAGTACAGGCATTTATAGGACTAGACTGGACAGTTTGTGTGTTATGACATCATATTTGTCTTCAGAAATCAGAGATTAATCATAGTGTGATTCATCTCTGATTAATCACACTCCAACCATTTGTCAGCATGTGCCTGTTATCCCAATACATTTTTTCAAGTGGTTCTGACTCCCAGTTATTTGGATGCCCTAAGCCAAAAAGTGGTGCCAAAAAGGATTTGAATGCTTGCATCACATTTTAAAATGTAATTAAATAAAATATCTAAGCAATCAGCATTTATTTCAGAGAAAAGTTGCACAAGCACACGTTAATACGATCAACTACACCTATAGGACAACTGTGTGAACATGAGGTGAAATCACTTCATTCATCCACTCAAAAAAAATCTGTTTAATGCAAAGACTTTCAGACATTTAAAGTGTGATTTAAAATGTCCAAATACTATTACAACTGGTAATTATATGTGTACAATAATAATGACCCTTCCCATGCCATTTAGAATGACTTAAATCTTCATTTATGAATGCTACTTCAGCGAAACAGATGGCTATACATTAAGATGCAAACTAGCATATTAGACGCTAAGAGGTAACGATGAAAAACACTTGCCCTCAATGTGATTTGCAAATTTCGTTTCATTCCTCTTCTCGCTGATTGAAATTGATCTTAATTCAATTGCTGATCAAGCCAGTCTGCAACATGTCAAGAAACTGCACACTGTTAGCAAAGAACAGCAGACTTATGTGAAGTCTAAAGCAGAGTTTGTATACAGCATCCATTATTTCTATTTAATAAAAGAAAAACAAATCCCAGCTGGTGTCACCTAAAACATCTTGCTAGTTGTGTCACAATGAGTAATAAGGCTGCTAACAGCATGTAAGTCGCTGTGAACCTTATTTATGTCTTTGAAGTCTTTTTGGCTTGACTTTCTTCTCATCTCTTGTTAGCGGGATGCAGAGATTTCTGCCTTGGCGACAGCCTCTCGGGGGGTCTGAGAAACAACAGCTCTTTTCTACGACTTCATAATGATCTAGGATCTGCGAAACAAACCTCATATTCTTCTTATTAGTTCTGTGTTGTGCTCTAACTGCACCAACCTGCTCGCAAACTGCAGTTTCCCAGATGGCAAACATTTGCTTTGATTTTAGCCGAAGCGAGAGGGCGTTAATGAGACTTTGATGAAGGTAACGCCGGTGTTTGTTATATAATACACCTATAGTACACCTACAACAGTATCGCAGCAAGTGTAATACTGTTTGGTAATCATCCATTCAAGCTGAAATATGATAAAGAGCAGTGTTTGCATTTACATTGCAGGTATGAAAGCGTCCGCTCTATCAGTCTTTCAGTTGGCACAGGATATCCAGGTGCAATGCTTCCTGACAAAGTCAGCTCCACTTTTGAACTAGTTTTCAATATTTTGTGTGTAAATGCATGGTTTTTATAAATGTAACATTCCTTAAAATCTATCTTTTAGTTCTATGATATGATGGAAAGTAAACAATCACATTCCATTTTTTTAAGTGTATTCGGCAAGCTCATTCAACCCTGTTAGGCTAATATAAGAAAAAAAAAAGATCAAGCAAATTATGTTTCTATAATTTATAGCAGGGGTGTCCAAACTTTTTTAAAAGGGGGCCTGTTATTTTTCTATTCTATTATTTATATATATATAATTACATGTTTTGTTTCTTGGAAACATGACAGATTTGACAAAAGCTTGAGATGATAGTAGAGTAGCTTGAGATAGGACACAGATGTAAATTTAATACACAAACAGTATCTATAAAACTTTTAACAACCTCATTTTTAAAAGGTGAAATTTAAATAGTATTACTGAGTTAGAACTCTCTTCTTATTTAAATTAACAAGTACTCTATTTAGATCACCACAGGTAAAACCACACATGGCACCTCACTTCATGGTAAAAAGTAAAAATATTGTTTCTATATCTAGAATGGCTTTATGGTATTTAGTCTATAAACACATTTAATTTAAATACAAATGCACAAAACTGCAAGTTTATGACAAAAATAGTTAATTTAATACATGTCTATATTAAAAATGTAATAAAACGAGATATTAACCAACATTTCTGACAAAATACCACGGTTACAGTTAAGGTCATTGCACACTGAAGCCGCCTTTCCACTGCACACGACAAACGACAGCCGTTGGACCGGAAGTCATTCATTTCCAATGGAGAGTAGTACGGGGGCTGCGTGGAGTTCCGATCATATGCGAATGCGGAAATTTCGGATCCGATTTGAGCTTCGGATGCGTTAAAATATTTGAACTTCTGCGGCTAGACCGTATGCAACCGGCCGACCGGATATGATGTATTCTAATCAAAACGATGAGCGCGAAGTTAGAATTACCAATATTTTAACACTTTAACGTTATGTAAACACTATTTCTTTAAAATGGTGGTTATTAATAATTATGTAAAAAAAAAAAAAAAAAAAAAAAAAAAGATATTTTATGATTATTAAACCAATTTTTATGTTGATTAGCTCTATAAAATATATTAGTATGTTTTTATTTGGGTATGAGTATGTATTGAGGGTAATTTGCTTTATGGATATATTCATACATGCATTAACGTTACATTCATTAAAATCGTTCAGTTTACCATGGTGGTTGCTGGATTGGAATAAGCCGAGGGTAAGGGTTGCTTCACTACCAATTTCAAAGTTTCGTGCGACTGCCGCTAGGGGGCAAAATGCGACAATCGGATGCGAATGTCGTGTGCAGTGGAAAGGCGGCTTGAGTCCGAAATTCGCATGCGAAATTTTCGCACGTTAAAAAATAAATTCGACCTCACGTTATGTCAATCACGTTTGCACACTGCCTCCGAAACTTTCGTCCGTCAAAAAAATATTCGGATCATGTTCGATTTTCTGCGTTTTTCGCATCTGTGGCACGCATTTTGAGAGACGTTTTGACAATTCAGAGCCACCGTACGCGAACGCAAAAATCCAGAATGCCATCTGACAAGTTGATCCACGTTGCCTACAGCACAAAACATCAGCACTGAATGACAAACAACGTGCGGAATACAAAGATACAGAATATAAAGACAGAGTATGCCAATAGTAAAGCATCAAACAGAGCTACTGACATCCTGAAGTAATATTTGAAACGCTCGGATAATCCCGCAGCTCCTTGATGAGGTGAACTCTCCTTTCTCTCTATGCAATCTCGGGATTGAATGGACCCAATATTCCCTCTTTCTTTTTCTCTTTTTAAGAAGAGAGGAGACAACTAATCGTGCTCACTGCTTGAAGACTTCATTTTGTATTGTTTTGCGATTTGTTTTGCGATTTTTTTTTCGCAACGCATTCATTAAAGGGATAGTTCACCCAAAAATGAAAATTTGATGTTTATCTGCTTACCCCCAGGGCATCTAAGATGTGGGTGACGTCGTTTCTTCAGTAGAACACAAATGATGATTTTTAACTCCAACAGTTGTGATCTGTCATTCGTATAATGCATGGCAATGGGATCTTCATCTATAAGAGTAAAAAAAACATGCCCAGACAAATCCAAAATAAACCCTGCAGCTCATGACTACACATTGATGTCCTAAGACACGAAACGATCGGTTTGTGCGAGAAACCGAACAGTATTTATATCATTTTTTTACCTCTAATACACCACTATGTCCAACGGCATTCATCACTCGATTCGTTTCATCACTCGATTCGTTTGGTCTGATCGCGCTCTGACAGCGGCAGTGATGTCTCGCTCTCATTGAAGTATATGCGTGAGACATCATTGCCGCTGTCAGAGCGCGATCAGACCAAACGAATCGAGTGATGAATGCCGTTGGACATAGTGGTGTATTAGAGGTAAAAAATGATATAAATACTGTTCGGTTTCTCGCACAAACTGATCGTTTCGTGTCTTAGGACATCAATGTGTAGTCATGAGCTGCAGGGTTTAATTTGGACTTGTCTAAGCAAGTTTTATTTACTCTTATAGTAGAAGTTCCCATCCACTAGCATTATTTGACTGACAGACAGCAACGGTTGGAGTTCAAAATCATCATTTGTGTTCTACTGAAGAAACAAAGTCACCTACATCTTGGATGCTCTGGGGGTAAGCAGATAAACATCAAATTTTCATTTTTGGGTGAACTATCCCTTTAATACGCATCGGACGCAGTGTGCAAGGTCTTTGTGCATGACGATTTTTTAGGTTTGCGAATACGAAAAAATGCATGCGAAAATTTCGGACTCAGTGTGCAAAGGCCTTTAGTGTTACCACAGTAAATCCATGATAAAAGTTGTTGAATTGTTGATTTAAAAGTATTCTAACTGGATCGGCTCAATGTTTCTCTTGATTTGCACGTTAGTGTTATTGATTAAGTAAGCGCTGTTTCAAATGGCTTTAAACTAAATTAAATCACAGAGAGATTTGCAGCTTGTACTAAACTCGAACACTTCTCACTGGCTGTTTAGTTTTCGTGTGATCGACTCAGCAAGTAAACACGTGTGAGCTTGTGAGTGGCGCTCTGCGCAGTACGCACAAGTAGCGCTGTTTTGTTCCGCTTTTGGCGAGTTAATAACTGTGTCTCATTTCGAAGGTTGCGTCCTCTGGAGGTCGCATTCGGAAGTTGCACACGTCATCAAGGCTGTATCATTTCACAAAAGTAAGTAGGACTCTCCGAATGCGTCCTTGTTTCACACAAATTCGGAGGATGCATGAGGTGTATGTGCAGCAGCAGATAGCCCACAATTCTTTGCGTCGCTGTTAACAACCGTCATTTATTTGATTTTTTTTTTTAATTGTCAGCGTCGGCAGATAGCCTATACATGTACAAGTGAAAATGTGGTGTTTAAATGTAAGTAGTTTCAAGCTTGTTTTTGTTTTAAACTTTGTTCTTCTTAATATCCTCCTCCTTTGTCTCTGTAATAGATATATTCATAAGCCAGCTCTTCAAGCATTAACCAAAATAAAACAAGTAAACACATTCAAATTATTTTACAAATGTATTAGTAATTTTCATTCATTTGCTGGGAGCGCAAAGAGGCTACCGTGAACGCGTTGGCATAGCAACGATATACATCCTGTTTCCTTTCCTGCCTGTGTGTACTACGTCTCGTTTAATTCTGGTTAAGGATACTCCATATACCGCATCCTTGACAGGATTCGTCCTCTTGAGGATGCAGCCTTCGAAATTAAATGAAACGAGACACAGCTAATGTTTCCCTGGCCTAAAATCTAGTACTGCCACCTTGTGTTGACATTGTGAAACTGGACGATTTGTAAATTATGCGTGGAGGGCTACATATAATGTATTTTAAAGGTGCCCTCGAATGAAAAATTGAATGTATCTTGGCATAGTCAAATAACAAGAGTTCAGTACATGGAAATGACATACAGTGAGTCGCAAACTCCATTGTTTCCTCCTTATATAAATCTCATTTGTTTAAAAGACCTCAGAAGAACAGGCGAATCTCAACATAACACCGACTGTTACGTAACAGTCGGGGTGTACGCCTCCAATATTTGCATATGCCAGCCTATGTTCCCAATATTATGAAAGGCATTAGACAAGGGCAGCCAGTAACGTCTGGATCTGCACAGGTGAATCAACAGACTAGGTAAGCAAGCAAGAACAATAGCGAAAAATGGCAGATGGAGCAATAATAACTGACATGATCCATGATAACATGATATTTTTAGTGATATTTGTAAATTGTCTTTCTAAATGTTTCGTTAGCATGTTGCTAATGTACTGTTAAATGTGGTTAAAGTTACCATTGTTTATTACTGTATTCACGGAGACAAGAGCCGTCGCTATTTTCATTATTAAATACTTGCAGTCTGTATAATGCATAAACACAACTTCATTCTTTATAAATCTCTCCAACAGTGTAGCATTAGCCGTTAGCCACGGAGCACAGCCTTAAATTCTTTCAGAATCAAATGTAAACAATATAACAGTATACAATACTCACATAATCCGACGCATGCATGCCGCATACATGACGAACACTTTGTAAAGATCCATTTGAGGGTTATATTAGCTGTGTAAACTTTGTTTATGCACTGTTGAAGGCAAGCGTGAGCTCCGTGGGCGTGGAGCACGAGAATTAAAGGGCCAGTAGCCCTGAATCGGCTCATTTATAATGATGCCCCAAAATACGCAGTTAAAAAAATGAATTAAAAAAAATCTATGGGGTATTTTGAGCTGAAACTTCAGACACATTCAGGGGACACCTTAGACTTACATTACATAATTTAAAAAAAAGGTCTAGGGCACCTTTAATACACAAGCTGCGGGCCGCATTTGGCCCGTGGGCCGGACTTTGGACACCCCTGATTTATAGGATATTTAACTTTAATAAAATGTGCTTGTTGCTTTTGAATGACAGCTTGATTTTGACTAAACTATCAACTCCGTTACCCTTAATTTTGTCTGAATAACTTGTTTATTTAAAAGTAGGGTAGGCAATTTCGCACTGATGACGTGTGATGTCTGCGCAAGCAAGGTGCGCAGAGGTATAAGAATGTTGACAGACAGGTAGAATATTGTATCATCATTCGGACCAAACGCAACGATCAGACAAGCATTTTTTGGTCCTGAGACTTCCACATAAGATATATGTGCATGTTTTAATATTTAGACCACTTCTATTATTGATTGATAAGATATATGTGCATGTTTTAATATTTAGACCACTTCTATTATTGATTGATATCAGGATGTGAAGAGAGTTTCAACCAGCATAACAAAAAGTGTGGTAACACTTTATTTTAGTGTCTTTTAACTAGTTGCTTATAAGCATGCATATTACTATATATTGGCTGTTTATTAGTACTTATTAAGCACATATTAATGCCTAATTCTGCATTACCTTATTCTTCATTCTTAATCCTACCAAATACCTAAACTTAACAACTACCTTACTAACTATTAATAAGCAGTAAATTAGGAGTTTATTAAGTTGTAGTTAATAGTTTATATGTGTTCCCTATACTAAAGTGTTACCAAAAGTGTTTATAAAACAAATTGCCTTCCCTATACCTTTAATGTTTATTGATTTATTGTCCTCTTTTGGTAACAAGGTTACAATAAACTGAAAATGAAATCTCTCATATAAATTATACATTTGCATGGATATTTTCTGACAAATGACAACTGCATATTTTTTAAAGAGTTTCAGTACTCGATTCATGGAAAGTGCTTGTAATGCTTGTCACTGAATGTTTACTTCTTGCATTATCATCGCTAAAAACTAAAAATATTCTTTATAAGTTTTGCGAAATCTATTGTTGGAAATCTCTCACTGGAAAAGGAGATTGCATTTCCATCAATAGAAAAACAATATTGATATTTAAAAATGTTGCAGTGATGCACTTTATTTTGTCCTAAGACTGGTGAGGCCAATGCATGTGTGAAAGTGGAAGAAATGTACCTCTAATCCAGTCATCCCACAAGGATTTATGTTTATCCACCTCCACAGAAATATAACTTTCAGTCGCTGATAAGTTTGCAAAATAATACAGCTTGCTCTGAGTTTTCGTTTGCCCTGTCAGTTTCAATAGAGCAGCATTATTAGGCGATTCCACTACAGCATCTCAGTGATGATTGGAATTGGCGTTCTCCAATGCCAGGGGGACGGTGGAAGCTATCGGCTGGATCCTGTTATAACAACTCAAATTGCGTTGAACCGCAATGAGTTGACTAGAGCAGAATTGATTATTTGTCGAGGTGCTTTGAAGAATTACACTCTCGCTTTGTTATACAGCGTTTTATTAAGTAACGTACTGTGAGTAAATATTGTTGTCTTTTATTTGTCAGTATTACACAGTATGATGGTGCCGTTGATGCGTTTCATGCTGGTTACTGGCAGAAGTAACTGCATATGACTGGCCATTGATAGCAGACCTAAGCCATTGAGAGCTCATAATTGGCTGAGCCTCAGCATTGGAGCATTTGCAATCTCAGGGGTCCCTCTCTGTGTGTCTTTCTCCACACACACAGTCCATTTATGGAGGTTCTCATTGGAGCTCTGGGATCTCAGTAATTGTGGTGTGTAATAGCAGATGCCCCTCTGTCAACCCTGAGTACACATCACTTTCACAACAACCACAACTGCCATGTTTTTTTTTTTCTTCTTCTTCTTCTTTTTTTCCGCCTTCTCTCCCCGGGTTTTATAAGGTCAGATAGCACTCATGTTCTTGCAACAACATTTTTGTATTTTGTTGTTTGTATAAATGTCACCCAGTGAAAAGGTTTTGGTGAAGGGAAGTGGTACGGAATCAATTAATCTGTTCACCTGGTGGTGGAGCATTAATCTCTCCTCCGGCTCTTTTGCAAATGGACTGCTGTGATGACACTGTTTGTGTTCTATCTCAGAGACTGCATTGCTTTCTATTATGTTTTGTCAGGAAATCTACTTTAATTTGCGTGACTTGCGCTTTGTAATAAAGCCTCACTCGGGTTTGGAATGCGTGCACACGTTCACAACTTTAATTGCCTGTCTTCACAGCGTTCACAACTCACGGTGGTCAAGTCACAAATAGCAGAAATGGTATTTTTACCTTTTTTTTTTTCCCAATCCATTATTTCTAAAGTGATCTTTATCAATTGAATGTTTTTCAAGAATAGTTTTAATTCTAAAAACAAAACAAAAAAAAACATTTGATTTGTTCTCCATGCATGGAGACACAACTTTCCCATTTATTCTAGAGGGAAAAGTTTGTCTCTGTGGGAAAGCAGAGATTGATTCAGCTCAGTATGATGCACTGCATTTCATTCCAAGAGCAGCATCGAACTGTCTTTATTTCATTCAGACTTTATGCTCTATTAATGGTTGTAATTTTAAGACGTGTTACTTCCTAAATCTAGCAAACTCTGTATGATTTTTGCCATTTGATCATGAGAGATTTACGTGAAGAATGTAATGAGCATTTTTAATGCTACAAATTTGCATGTCAACATGTCAGTAAATTAAGTAGTGTTAAAGTGTCTCAGTAGCTTAAAGTTCCAGTGTGTAATATTTAGGAGGATCTATTGACAGAAATGAAATATAATATACATAACTATGTTTTCAGTGGTGTATAAACCCCTTACATAATGAATCTTTATGTTTTTACTACCTTAGAACGAGCTATTTCTGTCTACATACATCGCAGGTCCCCTTACATCGAATTCGCCATTTTGTGCCGCTATGATTCTACAGTAGCCCTAAATGTACAAACTGCTGACATCTTTGTCCTCTGTTGGCCACCGTAGCTTCTCTATATGCTTCAAAAGGGAGGGGTGAGCGGTGGACTGAGCCATTGGTTGCAATTCGCAATCTCACCACTAGATGCCACTAAATTTTACACACTGCACCTTTAAAGGTCCCGTTTTTCGTGTTTTTTTGAAGCTTTGATTGTGTTTATAGTGTGCAATATAACATGTGTTCATGTTTCGCGTGTAAAAAAACAGTATTTTTCACATAATTTACTTATCTGTATACCGCTGTTTCCACTGTCATAAAAACGGGCTGATGACTTCCTTGTTCTATGAAGTCCCTCCTTCAGAAATACGTAACGAGTTCTGATTGTGCCAGCGGTTCCTGTGTTGTGATTCGACAGCAGCTTAGCGAACCTTGCCCAGAAAGGTCACGCCTCTTACCATAACGTGGAGATGCACGCGCTCAGTGTTATTGTAAACATGTCTTTAATTTTACCCTATCAATTTGAGCCGGAATCAGACCCGGTGATTGGACTGCGGGATGAAAATAACAGCGTTTCGACGACATGGCGACAAACACACTCTACAATCGCAACTCTTGTGTATTCCTGTGGGCGGAGGTTAGTCAAAAAACTGTTTTAGTGACGTCATTAAAGAAGGAAGTAGAGGGATGTAGTCCAAACTGGCCGTTCGATGTAGGCGACTGTTAAATAAAATATCTCGCTTGGCATTAAACTTTGAGCTTTAAAATTTTACAGATTTTATTTATACTCTAACAACAACATTACACACTAACTAAAGTTTGAAACATGGGATCATGAAGAACGGGACCTTTAACTAATTATGATTGAGCTTTGTTACCAAATGCTGGGAATATCACAAAATGTTGAAAACCTTCAATTTTAGGGTACATTTACACGACAATGATATGCTTAAAACGGATAAGTTTTTCATTTGAGTACAGTCCAAATCTGCGAAAACGACTAAAGGCAGGAACACACCAAGCCGACGGTCGGCCGTCGGGCAGTTTTTCTTCATCGGCCGACTAAATTTCCTCAGTGTGTTCCACACCGTCGGTTGAAGTTGGTCCTCGTCGGCTTTTTTTCGGCCGATTTGACATGTAGAATCGGCGTCAGGCCGTCGGCGAGAGACAGAACTCTGATTGGCTGTGTAGTATAACAAACCAGTCAGTTCATGAGAATATAAGCAAAAGTTATGAAAGCAAGCAAATAAGTCATGACGGCACAGACAGAAGGTTGTTCCAATTTTACGTCATCTTACCTGAGCACTCGAATGCACGAATATTTTCATAATAACATGAGCGGAGTGGATAAAGAACATGAACAGCATGATTGATATTCAAAACGGTAAGCAAGCCCTGCTTTATTTATGGTTTGTATACATGCAGTCATAGTTTCGTTTTCCGTTTTTGAATGACGAATATAGACAAATATATCTGCTTAAATAGACAGTTATCTCATTTATACGCAGGCGCAGAACGCGTGTGCTAGTTGACAGTCGGCTGAAGTTCTTTCGGTGTGTTCAAGCCAAGCGGCAACCTCCCCCAGTTTCTCGTGAAGCCAATACGGAAGTAACTTAAACTGCGATTCATCGACTGGCCGCTAGGGACAGGCTGCAAAAGGGAGCAGAATCTCATTGACCATCATGTTAAAACAGCCAAGTTTACAGCAGAAAAAAACATGTTTACACTCTGGTTCAAATTGTATTTTGGTCTATACTGCTAATTTTGCCTTTCATGACAACTCTGAGGGGGGTGAATTTTTTTATAACTCCGTTTAAATTATATTAAGCCTTAAAGTTCTGCATAATTAAGGGCGTGGTCACTTGAGTGACAGGTGGATTGGCGCTGCTGTCTGTGAGCCGTCATGTTACCTCAGCTAATTCCAGCCGCTGAATTTGGCATCTCAGCCGTATTTGTGCCTTTTTTCTGGATTATTTTATACAATATATGGCTTGCTGCATACTCGAGACAGATGTCAGTCTGTGTACATGTGCTCGCACGCGGAACACACGTTGTTGGATCGTCGTGGCATTGGCTAAAAGTTTTGTTCCTGAGATTTACTACAGTGACAATACCAGGAGGATATACAACTCCGACAGCACTGCTTGGATATTATAACTAAAACTGCTGCACTATTTTGAAAAATTATACTTTGGACATGTGCTCATTAGTTTGAGAGAACATTTGAGAGTTATATCTGGTACAGTACGTATAGAGTTTTACATTATAAACGATGCTCAGATTGCATCCTTTCTTGAAGAACGATGATGGAGAGCAAATCATTCCTTAGATATGTAATGCAAACGCTGGATAATATATAAAGTTTTCATGGATTTAATGCTTTCATGAACAAAAAGTAGTTTTTTTATGTTTTGAAATGGACATTTTACCCAAGTGCAACGGATTGGATTCATCTCGCGATCTCTTTTTCATTAAAAGGTATGAAGTCCCAGTTGATTTTTTTGTGTTATTTGCACAACCCACACAAATTAATGAGCCTACTGGTGTTAGAGCATCTAATGTTATAACGTTATCTTAAAAATCACCGTAGATTGACAGTAAAACTTTAGTACTTTCTAATGGTATTGTTATCTTTATTAATATTTTAGATAGTATCTAAGATAGATATGCTAGGCGGGCGTGGTTTCAGCAACAAGTCGCATGGGCTCCAACTACATCCCGCCTCTTTGCCCATTTTCAGTTATCCGTGAGTGACGTACGGTCACGTGCAGCTAAGATGGCCGCGGCCTCATTTACGCGTCAAAACTGCTGTTCAGAACTCTATGGGTGACGTCACGGACACTACGTCCATATTTTTTTACAGTCTATGGTTCAAGCACATATTTTTTCCCAGACGCAGCCGACGTGAGCCAACCCCGCAGTCTGCTTTCGTCGCCACTAGTTCGTTGGCGTCGGCTTGGTGTGTTCTGGCCTTAAAAACGCTCTATTCTGCTGCCAGGCCAATAGATGGCGATGAAACACTACAAGACTGAATGTGTAATGCACATGTGCATGACGTCATAGTTTCCACAGATTCACGTTTTTGTTGTTTACACAGAGACCCGTTTTCAAACGTTTGCATGTTCATGCACCCAAAACGCTGTTGTCTTGTAAATGAATGGACAAAACACATTAAAAGTTTTACGTTTTTTAGTTGAAAATGGTGTCATGTAAATGGCCCCTTACTGACTATGAAACTTTTATAGTACTAAAGGACAACTTAGAGCTTACCCCACTCTCCACATATGTTAATATTAATATTATTGTGTATTTATTTGTATATTTAGTATTTAATCTCTTGTTAAAAATATGAAGACTTTATGAAGGTGTTTCAGACTTTTATGGCAGTGATCTTGTGTGCATTCGTTCATGGCGAGCAATCAGGCTGTTGAACGCTAGCAGACGTGGCTTTGGTCGAAACCATTTTCTGCTCAACAGAGTGAAATATTGATGATTTCTATTTTATTTGTTTATGATGTTTTGATAGAGGGGCATATTAATAGAAAATCCACGTCAACTAACAAAAAGGGCATCAAATACTTGGCAATTTTCCTGCAAGCATTATTTAAACTCACTGATGCTTTGTTTTGCTGAGTTTCCTATTCATTCCCCTGGAATATTTCAGTATAACATATTACAAATTCAATTTCAATATGCAAGTTTCCACTGGTTGAAATTCAAGCCATGTTTCATGTAAGCACTTCATTCACAGAGATACACTCTTCTCCCTACAGCAAGGCACTGTGTGCTTTCTAAAACATAATTTTAAAGCAGAGGACAATATCCACCATTTTGATGCCTCATCCAAGCAGTCTGTGATACATTCAGCTGCTAATTTGCTCAACGCAGAGACTCCATAAACCACATGGAGGATCTGGAGTAAACTGCATATTCACAGACCACCTGTGATGTAGTTCTCTTTTGCCCATCAGTGAAACTACTTTGAAACAGAAGCTTCCCAAGATTTAAGCCACTCACAATTTAAAGTTGTTAAACTTCATTAAATATTCATTCTTTCAACAAAGTAGTTGGTTACATTTTATTTCGATGCATGGTCCACTTTAGGTCGAATTAGTTGTCATGTAGTTGCAAAGTTATACTCTTAAGGCCCTGATATACTCACAGCAAAGTTCTTTTTCGTTCTTCATAGAATGTCTGTTGGGGGACCATCAAAATAAAGTGTTAGCAGATATTACAGTTTGTTTTTCAATCGCTAACGGGCATTGGTCGATACTGAAGCCAATTTTTCAAAGCTCTTCACACATTCAGCGAAACAGAAGTCTATGTGGACCAAACTGTGAATTATTTTTCATTGCTTTCACACAAACTGCATTCAATGACCACATTTTCCGAAATCCATGAACACTTTTGTCAGTCATACTTCACCATCTGCAAAACACTATGTATTTGCAGCACATTTTTCGAATGCTAACACACTGCTTTCAAAACTGATAAAAGCACATTCAAATCAGAATGATGGCAAACTCTGTGCATTTCTGCAGGTATTTTATTAAAATATAAAATATTTATAAAGAAATTAAATAAGAATTGATCCAAACACAACTAAATGTAATTTCAGCTGAAAGCTGATGCAGGTGCCATATTTTTATTCTCTCTTACAGCAGTTAAAAAAAAATTCAGTCATTTTTTTGTCAATTTGGATGGCTTCAGATTTGGCTTGAAAACATGGATCAAGGAAGACACACTGGTGGGGAAAGAAGAGTGGCAGAGAGAGGGAGGACTAGAGCCCTCACACTGTACATCCATCCACCTATTCCATACATTTTCCAAAGCGCTTGTCCTATGTAAGGTCATGGGGAGGCTGGAGCCTTTCCCAACGTCTCGGGTCGTAGGCAGGAAAACACACTGGACAGATGGACGGTCTATCACAGGGATGACACACACACACGTTCACAATCACAGTCTCCAATCTACCAGTCCTGTATGTCTTTAGATCGGAGGGGAAACCCAGAGGAAACCAACATCAACAAACATACAAACTCCACACAGAAAGGCTCCTGGCACAGTACTCCAGTACCGAACACACACATTAAACTGTTTTTGATGTTGGTAATTTGTTTTTGTTTGTTTCAACATTCTATTTTTTTGCAAGTAAATTACTAGGTCTGTGTAAAGAAATGGCTGTATTTCTCATTCGATATTTGTGCAGTAATACAGTTGAAATGAAAAGATCTTATTCTTATTCTATAATGAAATACTGATTTATGTGAAAAATCATTCAAAGATCAAAGTTCTTCATTTAGCCGATGTAATGCTCCCTGTTAGTGTTTTTGTTTTTTTTAGGTCTGTGTGTGTTATGAATGGCATGTATGTTTTCTGAATGAGAGTTGTTGCCAGTGTTATGGTGGAACGAGCTTATTTTGAGATACATATGAAGTGTTTTGTTGGTCTGAGTGAGTTTTTTAGGTGAGATTAACTATTTGGATTCATGTTGGTAATGCAGACTGTATGAGGAGTTCTGAAAAAGTGGCTTCAGTAGCTACTGATCGATGCTTGTTAGCAATTGAAAAAAAAAAAAAACTGCATTCATGTCCTCCTTTGAAATTCATATTTATGAGGTGGGAAGTCGTGTTTATGAGACAGGTGCGTTCAAGTCCCTTTTGTGGGAGTAAGATGGCGGTGTAGGCCTACCTTCTCTCAATTAATTACATAAAAATACAGAACTTCTACTTCTAGAAAATGAAGAAGAAAGAATACCAGGTGTGTTTTGCTTTTTTATGTTTTTAATTAATTTATGAAGCCACTGTAAACTTTATTGTTACATATTATATTGTTATATTATAAAATGCTATCATATTTTGTGCAGGCAATTAGCTTACTTCATTGTAAATAGAAAAGCCTGACAAATGTCACTGCTAAATATCTATAAATATTGTGGCATTCCACTGTTTCTCACTGACACGCTCCCAACTTACAGATCGATGCTGCCTGCACGTTTTCTCAGAATTATTGTAAATACGAGTTTCCTAGGTAAAAAATTCACATCAAATTTCGATAATAAATAATCACGACTGCAGAAGTGGGAATGATCAAATTTCCAATAGCACATGAAGGCAGCATTAAAGAAAATCTAGAGCTTCCCACTTTTAAGACATTGTGGTAGCCTTCATGTGCGTTAAGATCGTAAATACGATCTTTCCGACATGACTATTTCTGCCTTCACATGCTATCAGAATTATCTTAAATACTAGTTTCCTAGTTAAAAAATTAGACACGAACGCCCTCTCAAGTCATAATTTGAATGCAATGAGCTCGTATTCACGACTTCAGAAGTGGGAAGTACGAAATTTCCGAAAGCACGTGAAGGCAGCATCAAACGCACCATTACTCTAATGAGAGTTAGTTGGCCGAGTTTCAAATTTACTTGTAGTTAGTAGAATGTCTAAAGTAGACCATCAAAATAAAGTGTTATTAAGTAGTTAACTAAGCTATGGATGAAAAATCAGCTATATTGAAGCTAAGGGGCAATATATTTTTAAAGGTGCCATTGAATGT
The DNA here is from genome assembly GCF_018812025.1 of Megalobrama amblycephala. Classification (NCBI taxonomy): domain Eukaryota; kingdom Metazoa; phylum Chordata; class Actinopteri; order Cypriniformes; family Xenocyprididae; genus Megalobrama; species Megalobrama amblycephala. Next base: position 13,456,314 of record NC_063061.1, read on the forward strand.
TTTTTTACAAGATGTAATATAAGTCTAAGGTGTCCCCTGAATGTGTCTGTGAAGTTTCAGCTCAAAATACCCCATAGATTTTTTTTTTAATAAATTTTTTTAACTGCCTATTTTGGGGCATCATTAACTATGCACCGATTCATGCTGCGGCCCCTTTAATTCCTCACGCTCCCCGCCCACGGAGCTCGCACTTGCCTTAAACAGCATAAAGTTCACACAGTTAATATAAACCTCAAAATGGATCTTTACAAAGTGTTCATCATGCAACATGTCTAATCGCGTAAGTATGGTATTTATTTGGATGTTATTTGGATGTGAATCCATGGCTAAAGCTAACATTACACACTGTTGGAGAGATTTATAAAGAATGAAGTTGTGTTTATGAATTATACAGACTGCAAGTGTTTAAAAATGAAAATAGCGACGGCTCTCTTGTCTCCGTGAATACAGTAAGAAACGATGGTAACTTTAACCACATTTAAAAGTACATTAGCAACATGCTAACAAAACATTTAGAAAGACAATTTACAAATATCACTAAAAATATCATGATATCATGGATCATGTCAGTTATTATCGCTCCATCTGCCATTTTTCGCTATTGTCCTTGCTTGCTTACCTAGTCTGATGATTCAGCTGTGCACAGATCCAGACGTTAATACTGGCTGCCCTTGTGTAATGCCTTGAATTGCTGGCATATGCAAATATTGGGGCGTACACCCCGACTGTTACGTAACAGTCAGTGTTATGTTGAGATTCGCCTGTTTTTCGGAGGTCTTTTAAACAAATGAGATGTACACAAGAAGGAGGAAACAATGGTGTTTGAGACTCTCTGTATGTCATTTCCATGGACTGAACTCTTGTTATTTAACTATGCCAATTTAAATTTCATTTTTTTTTTTTTTTTTTTTGACTATTCACATCATCTATCCTAATGAATCGATTCTCTAAAATGTATCAGAGCACAGTTCAGGAAAGCATTTTCATTCTTTTTTTAGTTTGTTTAGCTGCAAAGCCAAAAAAAAAAAAATAAACTTAAAAAAGAAAAGCAATGTCTGGTTTTGTTTTGCAACGCCTCCATGTGTGAAAGTTGCTCGTTACTGTCGTGCTGCTTAAAACTATAGTCAAGTTAGTAGCTTTCTACTTTTAGTTGGTTACTACCCAACACAAGCCCTTATTACCAAGTCAAAGCACATCAAAGGTCACCCAGCACCTCCTCTTATCTAATCAGAATGGCAAATCGGCATCTCTCAATCTTCTGGCCGCAGATGATAAGTGGAAGTCCGGAGGAATTAACAGCCGAGGCAGTTAATGCCTCCATGAATCCTGCGCTGCTCACCCACAGGAGCTGAGAGAAGGATTTTTCTGAGCACTCAGAGGCCTGATAAAGGTAATGAGCTGAAATGCAGGAATGACGAGTCGGGGGTGGGGGGGAATGCATGTGCGCCACTGGCTGAAACTTATCTCTGTGCCTCACAAAGCAGAGTGTCTCCACGCACACCCCATGGCCTAGCAGCAGACGCCTGTGAAGTATCAGGAGAATGCTGAGCACAGCCAGACCGTATGCAGATGCTCCGTGCAGCCATGAGAGACTGACTCATTGTGGAAGATGCTGGGTGATGCTGCTTTATTTTTATATGCTGCACTTTACTGCACTAAAGCTGCTGCAGGATGAGTATGTCCATCCAACCTGCACGTGCACTCTCAGATTAGAGACGCAAGAAGATTTTTAATGCAAAAACAAAAATCGCTTGTCTAAAAAGCTGTCGCGCATTCACTATAAAAAATCTGGTCATGTGGAAATCATGTTACAATCCAGATGCGTCTTCCACAGATCATTTACTTAAAGTTCTGGCATCTTCTGTCAGCCTCATGTCACTGCAAACTCAAAATGGCTCTTTTTCATAAGGCTATAAAAATGTTCACTGCTTTCTTTTTTTTTTTTGTGATTTATTAGGAATATTAATTGTATTCTTTTTTTATTTAAATACAGTTTTGGCCAAAAGTGATGTCCGGAAGGGAGTATTTGTTTTTAATGACCCTATATTTGGTTAAGGTATTTATTTGACACAAATTTTGGCAAAAGTTTGGCAAAAAAAAAAAAAAAAATCTAATGTATATGTGCTATAATGTATGTTCTGTTCTATTCTATTCTATTCTATTCTATTCTATTCTATTCTATTCTATTCTATTAATGTATTTATTGACAATTATAAATCAATAATGATAATAATTAATTAATTATTATTATTAATAATAAATAATAATAATTATTATTATTATAAAATATGTAATTATATTATTATGAAAATACTATGGGGAAAAAAAATCGAATAATTTTAGAATAAAGGGTGATGTCAGTTATCCTGGGGCGGATATCATATTTGACCACTACCTTTATTATATTATATTATATTATATTATATTATATTATATTATATTATATTATATTATATTATATTATATTATATTATATTATATATGTATTTATTGACATAATTATAAATCAATAATCATAATAATTAATTAATTATTATTAATAATAAATAATAATAATAATAATTATTAAATATGTAATTATATTTTTATGAAAATACTATGGGGGAAAAATTATAATAATTTTAGAATAAAGGGTGATGTCAGTTATCCTGGGGCGGATATCATATTTGACCACTACCTTTATTATATTATATTATATTATATTATATTATATTATATTATATTATATATATATTATATTATATTATATTATATTATATATTTATTGACATAATTATAAATCAATAATCATAATAATTAATTAATTATTATTAATAATAAATAATAATAATAATAATTATTATTAAATATGTAATTATATTTTTATGAAAATACTATGGGGGAAAAATTCAAATAATTTTAGAATAAAGGGTGATGTCAGTTATCCTGGGGCGGATATCATATTTGACCACTACCTTTATTATATTATATTATATTATATTATATTATATTATATTATATTATATTATATTATATTATATTATATTATATTATATTATATTATTATGTATTTATTGACATAATTATAAATCATTAATCATAATAATTAATTAATTATTATTAATAATAAATAATAATTATTATTCAACATGTAATTATATTATTATAAAATACTATGATAAAATACTATTACTATTATTATTATCATTATTGTTATTATATAGGTCGTGAACTGAACCTTGCACTCATCTCGCATTGGTGAAACTTATTAAAGCTCCATTAAATATGTTGTGTTCTGTATCAAGTGTGAATCTTCACCTCTGTATTACATGACCTCTGTTCAGTCTGTGCAACATAAAGACACTGCTTTGTAGAATTTTGCCATAATTAGTGCTTAAAATGACCTTCAGTGCAGTACTCTCTCTGAACAGCATTGCTTGATCATGTAAACATTCATGTCCTCATAATGGTATCATTAAGAATGTGGCATTTACAGTTGTAAAGCATTCAGCTCTGTTTGTGCTGTCTAGAGTAGTTATACTTTGCTCTATTGTCACCTTTATCGGTCATATTGTCAAAATGTCAGCGTGCAGTGAAGTATAATTAGCGATCAAACAATATGCAGGAAAGAGATCTGTCAAGGAACAGTAGACACAAGCAAATACAGTTGTGCTCTTCTCTAATCTCTGAGGGACTGACTCATTCATTTAGCACAGATGTATTTGAGGGTTTGCTGTGTGGTTGTCATTGTGCGCTACAGGACCTGAAATCACACAAGCGTTGGAGCAGCTCCTAGTGGAGGCCCTGAATACAAACACATTTTACTCTCAGTATCTGCTGTACTTGAATTACACACGCTGCCTTAATGCCTACGCTATCTTAATTGCCCATGCCGAATAAACACAGAGAATGGCTTGACACTATAAAATTCCAAATGAGGGTTTTGGGGGTGGTTTCCTTCACACTAAATATTAGGGAGAGGGGTTAGGAAAGGTCACACGAATGAGTAGATGATGAAAAGTCAATAAAAGTACATTTCTTTTCTCTCTCACTCTCCTTCTCTCGCTCTCTTTTTCAAACTTCAAAAGCCACAACACCTGGCTTTGATCCCAAGATGAAAGAGCATTCATTTTAGCAAAAGACTGGACCAGATATGGCGTTGCATAATGTTGCTGTTTTGTTTTGCTATATGCATTACTGTAAATTGAATAGATAGATCTATAACTAGTTTACTTCAAGCCATTTGTCCAGCTCAGAGATGTTTGGATCATTAGTTTTCAGACTACAGTAAACATGCAGTTATTACTTTTAGTCCGTGGTTTTGGTGCCGTCTGTCTGTTAACAGTCAGCCCGACATAGTCCTGTATAACAGCTTGATAGATCCCGCAATTAAGCACATCCTCAGGAATGAAATTAATCTGGGTTGACTGGCTTCTCTCTTTTGCTTCAGCCCGCATGAGGCTGCTGACATTCTTTTTGGGCTTTGATTAATGTCGAGACCGGCACCCAGCACAACAACACCGGACTAAGAAAAATTGTCCCATAGATAAAGAAGGGCATGATCCATCCATCCCAATTTAGCTCCTTCTCTTTAAAGCTCTACAAACAGACAGTGGTGCAATTAGCATGTGGTATTTCTCATCTCTTTATTGAATAAGATGCTCGTGTCTCTTCACAAAGCAGAGGAGGATGATGGGATTTACAAGCCTTTTTCTGACCTTTCACTGATCTGGTTGGGAGAACGAAAATGTAAAAGAGGCTCCATGATCTTTTTGTTTTGACTCTTCTGGGCTCAGGGGTGTGTCCGCATTGCGGAGAGAGGTGTTGGTTCTCTATGTGACCGCTCTACTTCATCTATCACCTCCCGGTCCCTCTGGCTCCTGCAGTGTTCACATACTCACAGGGGACCAGAGCGTCCCCGCTAAGCGAGATGAGCTCTATTTTTCAATTATTCCAGCAGCCGTTGGCAAGCTCCACAAAGGCATCAGGCAAAAGGCGGCATGTTGTTGGACATCTGGTTAAGTGGCTGGCACCAAGATGAAAAAGAGGAAGCGTTGAATCGCATCCAGGTTCTGACTTAACTCTCCAAATTCTCTGCATCTTTTGCATTTAAAATGACTTGCATGGGTAATTTGTGCCCTCCTTTGTTTTGACAATGACCCCCACCACCTAGGCCGTGGCAGCCCCGTTAACTCCAGACCCCTTGATCCACATGGCCTTCATGTCTTGGCATCTGAATAGGATCTGAGAGCTGTTATTAATGTGGAATTCCTGACTGTACGGTGATAATATGATGATGTTATAACCTTGAACTCTATAAACCACATCTTGACATTTTCCGGGGCGTAAGAGAAGATGCGGAATTCTGATGGTCAGTGCACTGAAATGCTAAATCTGCACTTAACATTTCCAACTTAAATTAATAGAGTCCCTGCCTGGGCTCCTGTAGACTGGTGAAATCTGAATGATTTTTTTTTTTTTTTCAAATATTGCATCCTTAGTGCTGCTTTACAAATGATAAACCAAGTTTTAATCTCTTTTAAGGCTTTAGTTGTCCACAATTTAGTATTCCAGAACATGTTACAGAGAATTTTAAAAAAGAGTTTTATGTTGATCCTTGTTTATAACTTCCCTGTCTCTGTTTTTGTTTTCAGACTTGTTTGTGATAGTAAATAATAACCAATATTTTAGACATAATATTGCTTGTTACTTTGTCTGTTTTTGCTCTGCCAAGTGTTATTTTAGTATTATTCAGATACTATTATAGCTTTTATTACTGAATTAGCTTATATATATATATATATATATATATATATATATATATATATATATATATATATATTCCATTTTTATTTTAGTTTTATTTTAACGTTTAGTAACTTTGTGGTCATTTTTAAGTTTTTTTTTTTTTTTTTTTGCAGTTTTAGTTTAAATAAATTGATATTTTATTTAAAATTTGTTTCAGTTAACAAAAATGTTTTTAATAGTTTTAATTTTTAGCTAACCATAACAACGCTGGTTCCAAAGCAGAATCAACTGTTCGTTGTCTGTCTCAAGGTCACACACACACATGCAGACGCACACACACACACACACACACACACACACACACATACATTTCATTCCTTTGTTTTGAACAAATCAGTTAACCCTCATTGTGTTCGGGTCATTTTGACCCGAAGAGGATTTTCCCGTACCCGAAAATGCTAGTTAATGTTAACTAAAATTTACTGACTTTACTCACCCAAAGTCTAACAACTTCCCAAAAATGTTTTGATAATTTTTGTAATTTTTTGTGTTTTTTTCCCCACATTGTAACACTTGTGGTGTTCCTGGTCAAAAATGACCGGCCTACAAAAAATAGCTTATGAATCTCTCATTATGCTACATTATCACTAACTGTTGGATTAAAACAACCTTTTTATCAATTTTTATTTATTTTGTTTTGTATTTATTTTTGAAATTTATTTTTGATTGATCGTAGGCCTCATTGATCTAAGCTTATATTGGTCAAAAATGACCGCTCATTGAAAATGAATGGGGGAGTCGAAAATCAGAGAAACAATTAGTGTTCAGGAGCATGTTCATCATGTTCATGTTCACATACTGTATATACATGTGGACAAGCAAAAATAAAGGACTCGGACCTCTGTATGTGTGTATCTTATATAAATAAGGCATATGATCGATCAGTTCTAAAATTAAATACAAAACCTGTCCTAATTGAAAGAAAACAAGCTGACAAAAAGACTGAATCTAATATTTGGTGATAAGGTAGCATAACAAGAGATTTATAAGCAATTTTTTGCAGGCCGGTCATTTTTGAGTGTGATAGGGATATCAACACAGCACAAGGGTTAAGTAAATTATTCAATGACTAACTCATTTAGATGTTCATTAGTTTTGTTTCTGAATGAATTAGCATTTTTAAATGAGTTGGTTGAATGAATCACTGACTCACACACACATAAAGACAGTCACTGGTTGCCACCTACTGGTGTGTTCATCGAACCTACTGAACATCGTCCCCATTAATACACATACTGACAGTCTATCAGGAAAGCACAAACATAGACAAGTGGAGTCATACTATAACTGTGAAAAGTCCCCATTACTATTGGACTGTTACATCAGTGCTCTTGGAATGCCAGTGACAATCAAATTTGAGAAGTGGAACTGTTGATGATGCTTTTGCAAACATGTAATTATGAAGTAGTTGTGTTCAAACGGTCAAGAGATATATCTGAGCATGGATAATTAAAGCAGAGCTCTTCAGATGCGCAGACTTTGAGAGCATGTGTAATAGCATTTACTTGCTTCCCTGTGCATTTAATGCTCAGAAATGACCAAGCAGGGGATGTTTTAATAGACTGCGAGAGAGATTCACTCTTGAAATGTACTTAGGGTAATTAGAAGACCCATTTTGTAAAACTGTCTAGTGAGAGTGACAGTTTTCCGGGAAAGATTCCAAAACATGAACTTTTTGTGTGAGAAGAGGGAGACACATTGTTGCATTTCCTTCCATTTAAGCTTCTCAAAGGTTCGGTCCAAGACCTTGTCAGATTAAAGCCTTGACAAGTGATAGAACCACAGGCCTGGCAGCCAAGAAGGTGGATACTGAGAGAAAGAGAAAGAGAGAGAAGGTGGGGTTTCAGCAGAAAAGATGCACTAAACACATCTGTTGTTTGAAACAACTTCCCACTGGTACCCTTAATGTCTGTATCATCAAGAAAATAGGTTTCTTAATTGCCTTCATTAGTCAAGCTGGTGCGACGGTAAAAAATCAATAATGGTAAAGAATTACTCCAATTCCACCTGTTAAAGAGACCTGGGTATTCATATGGCAGATAAGCGAAGGCATCAATTGTGTGTACACACAGGGTGTCATAATAATTGTAGGTTAGCATGGAGGGTTTTTATACACTCTCATGCACAGTATTTTAATTGAGTTTTGGTCAACGGTGACTCACTCCTTCCACAAGATTACTTTATCTAAGGATTTAACTGGCCTGCCTCCTACACCCACAGATAAGCTTTGTCACTATCTGTGTTCCTTTCTCCTCCTTAAATGCCAACATTCACCAACTACTATTTATGTGTCACTGCTTCCCCACAAGCCCCTTTCCCCTCTGAATGCCCAAGGAGTGAAGAGCAATTGCATAGACCAAAAAACCTGTATTTATTGGAAACCTTCAGAAGTGGCACAAGGGGAATTATTTTTACCAGGCATTAACACGGGCTGTGACAAGAGCACTTTGACAAAATGGGGAGCTGTCAGTACCCGCGTCACCAATCACCACAAACAGCAAGGTCCTCCAGACGTGCGGGACAGCTAGACAGTCACTGGACCTCAGCTGGGAAAAGGACAGGAAGGCAGCGGCGGTAATTTGTAATCTTCCTTAGAGAATACTACCTCTGTCTCTTTGTCTGAAGACCCTTTTAGTCTGCTTTCAATTCCAATTTTATGATCCCAATGTCCTTGATAGAAATTAATCTTAGACTATTTCTTTTCTATGCTGTTGCATTTCATGAGAAAAAAATCATATGCAAATATTCAGTAATGAAAACGATCATGTAAAAGTGTGTTGCACGTATTACTGTGAAAATGTCATGCAGAGGCAGTGTTTTAAGGCTTCATAGGCGTTCGACTGAAACAAATTATGTTCCAAAATGTAGGCAACTTAGTAATTGTATTGCCTTCTGAGAAACCTTGTTTAGCAAAGAGAGCATCACATTATCTTTCAAAGAAGCAAACCCAGAATGCAATGTGAGGAGTTAAGTCAAGTCAAAGCCCCTTTATTTATATAGCACTTATTACAATTCACATTGTTTTAAAGCAGCTTTACAGTGGTAAACTGGAAAATAATGATTCAGTGATAAACAGAATTCAGTTCTGCTGTAAAGCAGCTCTAAAAATCCAAGAGTAAACAGTCATTATTCAGTTGAAATCAGCGTCGATTCAGTTTGATTCAATAACTGTGCAAAGTTAATCAATTATGGAATGAGTACAGTTCATCTATAAAGCAGCTCTGCAGAAAACAGTGAAATCATCCAGCTCAGTTCAGTTCTCACCCAATAGTGTCACTGCATTCAAGTCAAGATGAGCTCAGTGAAAATCAATTAAATATGAGCCCTTTCACCAAGTGTATGTCAATATTTTAGGCATATTGGTCATGCTGTTTAGCTAAATACAAAAGTATTGATTTAAAAGGTTACCATTTCAATTAAAATTTAATACAGAAATAGCTATTTCACCCAATATTTGTGTACCGTGTATTTTTAGGCATATTACTCATGTTCTATTCTTAGCAAAACACATACTGCAAACTAAATACAAAAGTATAAATAGATTTTTTTTTAATTTTAAGTAGCAATTTGACCTGTATGTTTATGCTCAGCAACAAGCTAATTGCAAACTATTTGTTGAGTTGCTGCTTATACTTCATACACCCCAAAATGTTGGGACATTTTTAAAATTTGAATAAAATAAAAACTAAAAGACTTTCAAATCACATATTTTATTCACAATGGAACATAGATAACATAACAAATGTTTAAACTGAGAAATGTTACAATTTTATGCACAAAATGAGCTCATTTCAAATTTGATGCCTGGGACGGGGGCATGTTTGCCATGGTGTAGCATCTCCTCTTCTTTTCAAAACAGTTTCAAGACATCTGGGCATCAAGGTTATGAGGTTCTGGAGTTTTGGTGTTGAAATTTGGTCCCATTCTTGCCTGATATAGGTTTCTGAAGAGTTTGTGGTTGTCTTTGACGTATTTTTCTAATTTAGGTGAAAGATCTGGACTGCAGGCAGGCCAATTCAGCACCCGGACTCTTCTACGACAAAGCCATGCTGTTGTAATAGCCGCAGTATGTGGTTTTGCATTGTCCTGCTGAAATACACAAGGCCTTCCCTGAAATAGACTTCGTCTGGAGGGGAGCATTTGTTGCTCTAAAACCTTTATATACCTTTCAGCATTCATAGTGCCTTCCAGAACATGCAAGCTGCCCATACAGTATCCACTTATGCACCCCCATACCATCAGAGATGCTGGCTTTTGAACTGAACACTGATAACACGCTGAAGCTCTCCCTCCTTTTTAGCCCAGAGGACACGGCGTCCGTGATTTCCAACAAGAATGTCAAATTTGCATTGTAAAAATATCAAAAGTTGAAACAACTTAAAAGTTTAAGGCAACAAACTTCAGCAGATTTTTGAGTTCTCAACTTCTTGTATTCAGTTTATACAACAAAAAGTTGAGAAAACTCAAAAATCTCCTACAAAAACAAGTTGAGAAAACTCAAAAATCAGTTTGTTGCCTTGAACTTTTAAGTTTTCTCAACTTTTGATTTTTTACAGTGTGGACTCTGACCATAGAACACTTTTCCACTTTGAAACAGTCCATTTTAAATGAGCCTTGGCCCACAGGACACGATGGCGCTTCTGGACCATTTTCACATATGGCTTCATTTTTGCATGATAGAGCTTTAGTTGGCATCTGCAGATGGCACGGCGTATTGTGTTTACCGACAGTGGTTTCTGGAGGTATTCCAGGGCCCATTTAGTAATGTTATTGACACAATCATGCCGATAAGTGATGCAGTGTCGTCTGAGGGCCCGAAGACCACGGGCATCCAATAAAGGTCTTTGGCCTTGTCCCTTACGCACAGAGATTTCTCCAGTTTTTCTGAATCTTTTGATGATGTTATGCACAGAAGATGATGAGATTTGCAAAGTCTTTGCAATTTGATGTTGAGGAACATTGTTTTTAAAATATTCCACAATCTTTTTATACACTTTTTCAGAGATTGGAGAGCCTCTGCCCATCTTTACTTCTGAGAGACTCTGCCTCTCTAAGACATCCCTGTTATAGCTAATCATGTTACAAACCTGATATCAATTAACTTAATTAGTTGCTAGATGTTCTCCCAGCTGAATCTTTTCAAAATGTCATGCTTTTTCAGCCATTTGTTGCCCCTGTGCCAACTTTTTTGAGACCTGTAGCAGGCATCAAATTGAAATGAGCTCATTTAGTGGATAAAAGTGTAAAATTTCTCCATTTAAAAATTTATGTTATCTATCTTCTATTGTGAATAAAATATTGGCTCATGTGATTTGAAAGTCTTTTATTTTTCATTTTATTCAAATTGAAAAAATCTCCCAACATTTCCAGAATTCGGGTTGTAAATGTGTTTCCATGATAGTTAGGGTGCTATCTTTAAAGGCAGTGATGCCCAATTCATGTTATTTAATTTTTGACATTTCTGTAGATGACATGTCACTAATTGTATCCATTCAGCATCTATTAAGAATACAATAGACTCTGAATGATACTTCCTGCAGACCAACATTATGTCACACTGGCCTCTGTGGGGAAAACGGCCAATGTTTAAGGGCAGAACAGTGCAATGGTTGCTCGTGCAAGGCAAAGTATTTTTCCCTTATTAATTCCCCTTCATAATATGTCTTGACAGAGCCTCCCAAAGCTGATCCATAATGCAGTCCTGCAGAGAGCTTTGCCCAGGCTTGCCTTTTGAAGAAGTTATTGCTTTGATGTATGAGGGAACACATGAAACAGTGAGGGGAGTGAGGAGTAATTGCGTTGTGTCTACGGGGGGACAGTATTTAGCCCACACAATGACTTCAATCTCTGAGCTTCTCAGCCAAATGGACACTGCATCATACTCAGATGCGAAAGAGAAATCTGGACAGAGTGATTCCCTTTCACAGGCCAAAGTTTAATCTCTAGATTGAGACGTGTAATAAAACTGTCGATTGTTTTGTTTCCCCTGCAAATGACGGCAATAGTATGGCGACCGTTTCTGATGAGACAGGTGAACAGGGGCTTTCCTTCTGATGGGGTAGTTCAGCACAAGGTCAGGATGCTTTGTGGTCCTCATTTTTGGGTCAAATCCTTTTCGTCTGATGGCCTGTCCACGGAAGTGTTGAATGCGACTTGAATGTCAATAGTGCCTGTCGGTGAGAACAGAAAAAAGAACTGCTCCAGTAAACCGCACTTGCCTTATCCATGACATACTTTTTTTCTTTTACACACAGTGTTTCTGTCAATCGAACCATCAATCGATCAATCAATCTATATATATTTTATAACTTCTGCTATCTATCAGTCAATCAATCAATCAATCAATCAATCAATCAATCAATCAATCAATCAATCATTCAATCAATATATCCATCCATCCATCCTCCTGAGACCCATACAAAAAAAATGTTTTATATTGTTTTTTAACATTATTACATTGTTTTGAGTATAGGAAACAAGGCCGACACAAGACAAAGATGACGTCGTCTGAGACAGAAGAGAGTAGCCAGTCAAGCAATGAGGTTTCATCTTACTTCTAACAAAGAATGGTCTCTGCTTTTAATAAACCAGACGACTACTACTACTTCTTCTTCTTCTTCATGCGTATTCAACATAGTGACGATGCAAGCTGCCTCTAAAAACACAAACGATTTAGAAGAACAACATAGTGATGAAACGCGCTCTGTAGTGAAGTTTGTCTGTTTAGCACTACAGTGTAAAATATACTTTAAGTATATTAATTGTATTTCAAGATGTACTTAAGTTCAATTTTAAGCTATATACAATAATGAAATTGTGTTAAATTGGAACCACTTTAAAGGTGCATTGTGTAAACTTAGCAGCATCTAGCGGTGAGGTTGCGAATTTCAATATAGAGAAGCTACGGTGACCAACACAGGACAAAGATGTCTCGTCTGAGACAGAAGAGAGTAGCCAGTCAAACAAATGTGCTCTATAGAACAGTTTGTCCATTTAGGGCTACTGTAGAAACATGGCAGCGCAAAATGGTGACTTAACATGTACTGGGCCGCATTAATGCACGGGCTTACCTGGGCTTAAGCCCAGGGCCCCGGGCTGAGGGAGGGCCCCGGTGATGCCGGAAAAAATATAACCGCATTTTATAATATGATGACTATCCCTTTAACATCGCTTTGATTTGAATACATGTGCTGTTCTGCGCGTGAAGTTCATTACGACGCGCCGCGTCTAGCAGCAAGCAACTAAGGCTGCGTTCCACTCCAGTTTTAGACACGCACTCGCAAACGTCCCTACACACTTCCCCTCAGGGGAATCCCTGCCGCCATTTTGAAGTGCGTTCCACTTCGTGAAGTGGACGAGGGAAGTTTACATGGACAGACCCTCGCTCCCTCGATTTTAACCGAGGGAGCGAGTCTACTTCACATGTACACTTCAGGCAGCTCCATAACCCACAATGCAACACGATTATGACGTCACCGCATATCGCGTTTAATTTACCCTACCACAAACAATTCTATGATATATTAATTATTTTTTTAAACATTTAAAACACACATATATACATATAGAATGCTGTATTAAACAATTTTGTAAGAGGAAAAAATAAATAATAAATCAGCTCCATTGCGGATTCCAAGTGATCAAGGGCTTAGGACGTTCCAGTTCAGCCCATTGCAAAGGTTCCGCCAGAATTGAGCACTCGTGCAACGTAAGCAATGACGTACATCCGAGTCAACGAGACCGAGGGAAGTTAGCGAGGGAAGGGCATTTAAAAACCGAACTGGAACGCAGCCTAACTATCAGTATCTGGACAACGCGGACAGACCCAGTGGCGCTGCTTGTGTGCGTAGCCTACACAACGCGTTTTTGCTTTGAAAAACGCGAGACGCGGGCAGAGGAATGGGGGAAACCGCAAGGTCTCGAGACGCTTTTTAAAACTTTTTTTTTTTTAACTTGGCTGAACTGATTCATGGCTTTAGAACGCCATGTCATGCATCAAGACGCGAGCGCAACGGTTCTGCACGTCCTTCTAGCGCATGTTTACATAGAAAAACAAAGAAAAATAGCGCAGAAAGCGCGTTCTGTGTGAACAGCCCCAAAGAAGACAATGTGTTCGAATTTTAAAGACGTGGCGCGGCGCTACGCTTCTCGACCGATGTGCGACCCTTCACTCACTGAACCCTGCAGTCGTCAGTAGTCCAATAAAAACACAAATCATGCAAAAATACAGTTTCTGAAAACGTTCAATGAGGTAAAATGTTGAAATGTTGAAATTAACAATGAACAATACTTTTATTAACCTTACAGATGGAATCTTATTATAAAGTCTTACCATTTCATATAAATCCATGAAAACATAAATCCATAAAACAGTCATGCTTAAAGATGACCATCTTTAAATAGCCTATCTACACAAAGGCCATAGCATTGACATTAGACACATATTGTAGCCTATGTACATTATTTGCTTCCATTTTAGAACACTGATTATTATTTAAATAAGTATTTGTATTGTATTACAGTGATGATAAAAGATAACTGAAATCGAATGCATTTCTGATTTGTTTATATATGTCTGCTGCATGTTTGCTTTCTCATGACACTAGTTTTAATTATGCAACTTTGCTGCATAACGAATCGATAAAAGCGACCAGCTGGATATAAACTAATGCACTAATGGTACTAATGGTAACAATCATTACATTAAACATTTGGGTCGAACTTGCGTGTTTTTGTCACATTGTTTTAAAAATCAAAGTGCAGGATAAAAAAGTAATTTTTGCCTTAAAGAATTAATTGATTCTGAACTGCCGAAATGAGTCTTCAGCAATTCCAGTCTCACTTTCTATTACAAACCTACATAACAATGTAAAAATTTGCGTAATGGCAGCCGGTTGCTCGCGAACAACATCTATTTTGACCCGCCTTCAAAAAGCTGAGACTGGAAGACTGAGGTTCTCTGTGGTTTCAGGCTTTGGAGGGATGCATGTGTATGCAAAGACTACAAAATCGTATCATTTGACAAACTGTAAAATATAACAAAGTTGAGAGAGCCCTCTGCTATGAACAATAAAATGCTAATCAAAATCATTCTATAGATACATGGTATTGTGAAAGCTACATCTGATGACAATAAAATATTTCTGTAGGCCTGTGCCTTCCCTGTGTCAGTATCAAATATAAGAGTGATGCTACCATTAAAGGACAGAATATAAATACAAAATACAGCGCTCGACATTAAGCCTGGTTTTGTGCTTGTCCTTTGGACAACTAAATTGGTCATTTACTTGTCAGAGTAAAAAAAGTAGCTAGTCTGGAAAAAATAAAAAAAAATTATTATTATTCAAATCTTTTATCTTTTATTTCATATTCTTACATTTGATAAATTAAAATAGTAAGACACTATAGGGCTGTTACCAAATTAAATAATTTACACTGAAAAAGTACAACTGCGTTCAATAATGTTATGAGATTCTTTATATATTTTATAAACAAATAGCCTAAGAAATGCTGGTGGGAAATTTATACTTTTAAACATGAAATTAAACCGCCAGTAGATGGCGGCAAGTGACCGTCTTAATGAGTGAGCCACTGAGTCATTTATTCAAACGATTCACTCTGAATCAAGAATGAAGCAGTTGTTTATGAATGGGCGATTGAATCTTCACTCAACCGATTCGTTCAAAACGCTGAATCATTCAAAACGGCTGAGCGCAGCTGCGAGATGGGCTGTTTCTGCTTTGTTTGGAACTATTTTCGCTGCTACAATAGAACAAAAACAGGCATATTGCATCTAAAACGTAAGTGATTGATATTAACTACTTGTTTATTGAACTGTTGTATGAAATTAGTGTCAATTTCAATCGAGGTGATATTCAGGAATTCAGCACTTTCGGTCGTGTTATGCTTAACTTTATCATATGTCGTAAATAGCAAGCTAAACCCCATTGAATTTTTAATGCAACATTATAACTGAGTTTCTTTGTGTGAACAGAGCTCATTTGTTTTGAATTCTCCTCAAGAGGTTACGTGATCCTCAACAGCGCAATATCACCGCCAGTACATCCACTATCAGTCGCCACTTAAGCTAGATTAATCATTCTCGCGTTTTGGTTGTTATTGACATTTTAATCAAGCTACTTATCTGGTCAGGCAAGTAAAATTCTCTTTCACTTCAAAAAATCCGAGCCCTCGTAAGCCTATGTGCCGGCGCTCAGCCCCGGACGGCCCGGCCCAATTTAACCCCTGAATATAGGTAATAGTGCTGGTGGATGAAGGGCCCCCTCAAGAGGTAAAGCCCAGGGGCCTCTTGTAGTCTTAATGCGGCCCTGAACATGTAAGGGGACCCATGGTGTATGTAAAAGGCTCTTTCTAAGGTAATAAAAACATAACGGTTCATTATGTAAGGTCTTTATACACTACTGAAAACATAGTTATGTATATTATATTTTCTGTCAATAGATCCTCCTAAAATTTACACAGTGCACCTTTAAGTATTTCTATAGTAATGAGAGCAATAACACTCAACATTTTCATAATATCTCATATTTCATAGAAATATTGATTTATAAATTTTTTCCATATTCACTTATTATGTCTCTTTAAAATGTGTGTTAAGCATGCTGTAAGTCCTGGTGTCCTCTACAGTGGGCATGTATAAAACTGATCTAATCTAATTAGGGGCATTTTGTCCAAGGAGGCAACTGGATTAGAAAATAATAAACATAATATTATATGTTTATATATTTTATTGTATTTTACTCATGCCTTTTTGTATTCACTCTAAAAAATAAGTGTAAAAAAAAAACGAAACAAATTTACACAGTAAAATAACATACAAACAATGCATTCTGGGTAATATTTGTCATTTTAAGAAATGAGGCCTATATTCTCGAAAACGACAAATAATATTACCCAGAATGCATTGTAAAACACAAAAGTAATATACTATAAAAACAATGCATTCTGGGTAATATATGTAATTTTAGAGAAAGTAGCCAACAGGTTACTCAAAAATGACAAATAATATTACCCAGGTATATTACTGTTTCAATGGAAAACGGTATTTTACTGTGTAAATTTGTTTTGTTTTTTTACAGTTATTTTTTAGAGTGTTGTTGCAAAAGGTGACTTTTAATAATAATGACTAAAATAAGTTTAAAATCGTGCAGTAAAACAAATAAGGAAATTTAAGGAAAGCTGCTCATGGGAAGACCTTGGATGTACCTCTGTACTCATTTCTACCTAACGTCCTTGTAGTGCGGTGTGTGCTTGAGCTCGCAATTCACTGGCTACACAATCTGCCCAGGCAGGACAGTAGATTTTTAAAGATCTTCGCTCATAAACTCCTCTATCAAAAGCAGCAGGGGTTTGTATAGCCAATTACATTCTCTTTTGTCTAATGCTGGAACAGTGTGCGGCTTTGTGGGCGATCACTTATCAAAAGTTTGAACAGACATTAAGTGAGACAAATTTGACATTTTATTTTTGCTTCAAAGTTAAACAAAGGACTTTAAACAGGCTGTATTAATTTTAATTGGCTGTGATCATGCTGACTATGGTCCAATTATGTTTAATATTTGTGCATGTACTCTGTAACTTAGCAGCTAATTATCAAAACACTTGCTGCATTCATATTGTGCTGCGGGGTTGTGTGCAGTTTTTCAATCAATTGGTCCAGTGGCAAAAAAGAAAAAAAAAAAGGGTCCATATACAGTACTACAAATATGAATGAATTTTAAGAATACCTATATATGACAACAGTCTATAACTTTGTCTGTCAAACTGAAACTCTAAAATCAAAAGCAGCACAAGCACATTTTCAAGCTTGGAGCAATATGATAAAACACAATTAGTTCAGGCAGAACAAAAAGTTTGCGATAAGAAGCTCCCAGTGCTGTTTTTTTCTTCTGTTTTTGTTGTAAATCTTCATTGACTGAGCATCTAGGGTACGTAGAGATTAAACTCACTACGCCACAGTGAGTATTAGCAGCTGAAGCTTAAGCAACCGGTTGGCAGTGAAGTGTTTATCACTCGCCAGATTTAATTAAATAAAGAGAGCGCGGCTCTCACGACCTGCGCGGCATAATTGGATGAGCGCTTTCCATGCTCTGAGGTTACCAACTTGTGACTATCTCACAAAGAAGATGACACGATGCAGAGCTAGTTTAGGCCATTTCCCTCTCCGAGCATCAGTGGTCCCTTCTTACCTCTTGTTTCATCAGCCAGCTCTGCTGCAGTGGACCTGGGCAGCCCTCAGTGGCTCCATGTGTGACATGCCTGTCAGTCTAACCTCGAATCAATGCGAGTCACCAGCCAACCAGAGGCAGCCGCTGATAATTTAAAGCCGCAATGTGCTGTCACCAAGACAACCATGCAAAAAAAAAACTAAATATGATATGGGACGGCAAACTCTGGCGCTGTCTGTCACTGTCGAGGTGTATAGAATGGTGAAAATTGGCATCTTTAAAACACGATTGAATGAATGCACAACGGGGAACCAATGGAGAAAGTCGTGCCCTGTTAAAATTCAACAATATTAGACACTCTCTGCTCAGCGGAGCAAAGAAAAACAGCCTTATGGTTATGGAAATTTTGTGAAATTGGAGGGAAACAAGCCTGCCTCGCCATAAGCTGAGGATTGATTCGGCTTTGTGTTCTTCATCTCAAGCAGGCCTTAGTCTCATGCAAAGTTGAAGCCAAATAGTGGTAAGAAATGAAGGTAATAACCAGTCTTCTTCAAAAAGCACTTTCCATTTTAGTGAGTTTTGAGGAGCTTATGGTGAAATTCGTAATCAGACTCAAATCTAGCTTGAAGAGAAAAAGAAATCTAATTTGATAAGGAGGTAATGAAGCCTCACGGTAATTATCCAAGATAACCTATTTGTGGCACTGGTTGAGCAGTGATGAAAATTCTATTTAACATAGTTGGCTGATTTCTCTATTTTGATCAGTGCAAATCAAGAGACGGTGTGCTTTATAACCCTTGCCAATTTACTTTGAACTCCCCAAGATGCCAGGGATCATTACTTTAAGGATCCTCAAACACCCTCCTGTTACTAGGTAATTCAAAGCAAGAGGTTTGAAGTCTGAACTGATAACTTGGGTATTGTAGCCAAGGTGCTGAAGTATTGTTGTTGAGAATGCATATGAAACAGGCACTTCAGAGTGGACAGTGGCGCAAATACTTCACCGGCGTGGCCAGGGCTGTATTTTCATCTTGCTTGTAACAAAAAAAGCTGTTCAATCACAAGAAACAGAATATATTTTAAATCTGCAAGCCCACAACTGAAATATAGCAGCATTTCTGCTTTTGTTTGACTTCTGTGAACAGAAATAACAACAAGCATCCAGGTTAATTTGATAACTCGCACATTAAGAGCTCCAGTTCAATGAGCGTTTAGTGTTTGTGGAACCGTGCGGTTGCCATAGAGGTGCACTACTACCTTCACCGCCAATAAACCTGCACTGATCTCTGTTGTTAAATGAGCAGAGCTGGTTATTAGAAGTGACATGATTAATTAAACAGACATAAATTAAAACATTATGAATCCATCAGATGAAAGCGGTGGCATGTAATTAACTGCAGAAGTTAAACTGCATACTGGTTGCAGTGTATTCTGTTGGCAGGGAAACATGTATAATTTTGTATTGGAAAAGCACATACTCTGCTCTGGAACTGTCCAACACTCTCTGTTCTCTAAAGACTGAATTACCATCTCAAATATGAGCAGCAAAAAGAACCTTGACTGTTGTATTATCTCACTACATAAACCCTTAATCCTCATCATTGGAGAATTAGTTTAGTTGTAAAATAAAGGGCATATTTTCCACTAAGCAGGGATTTGTTACTCGACAGTTTCAGGATGTTCTGAATGGCTCTTAGTTAAGAATCTTGCATTTGGTTTCAATGGCTTCCTTCTCATTTACCTGCCCCAGTTGTTTTTATTTCACCCCAGCACAAATGTATTCACAACCGAGTCCATTTAAATACTATAAGGCAGCAAATATCCTTCAGTTTTCTCAGACATGCCAAAGGGAAGCTACTTTGCCAAGCTACATGACAACCATATTTTAACGTACTAGTACTTTTTTGATAACTGCATTGATTTAAGAGGGCATTATCTTTTAAATACAAACCCGATTCCAAAAAAGTTGGGACACTGTACAAATTGTGAATAAAAACAGAATGCAATGATGTGGAAGTTTCAAATTTAAATATTTTATTCTAAATACAACATAGATGACATATCAAATGTTTAAACTGAGAAAATGTATCATTTTAAGGGAAAAATAAATTTCATGGCATCAACACATCTCAAAAAAGTTGGGACAAGGCCATGTTTACCACTGTGTGGCATCCCCTCTTCTTTTTATAACAGTCTGCAAACGTCTGGGGACTGAGGAGACAAGTTGCTCAAGTTTAGGAATAGGAATGTTGTCCTATTCTTGTCTAATACAGGCTTCTAGTTGCTCAGCTGTCTTAGGTCTTCTTTGTCGCATCTTCCTCTTTTTGATGCGCCAAATGTTTTCTATGGGTGAAAGATCTGGATTGCAGGCTGGCCATTTCAGTACCTGGATCCTTCTTCTATGCAGCCATGATGTTGTAATTGATGCAGTATGTGGTCTGGCATTGTCATGTTGGAAAATGCAAGGTCTTCCCTGAAAGAGACAACGTCTGGATGGGAGCATATGTTGTTCTAGAACTTGGATATACCTTTCAGCATTGATGGTGCCTTTCCAGATGTGTAAGCTGCCCATGCCACACGCACTCATGCAACCCCATACCATCAGAGATGCAGGCTTCTGAACTGAGCGCTGATAACAACTTGGGCTGTCCTTGTCCTCTTTAGTCCGGATGACATGGCGCCCCAGTTTTCCAAAAAGAACTTCAAGTTTTGATTCGTCTGACCACAGAACAGTTTTTCCACTTTGCCACAGTCCATTTTAAATGAGCCTTGGCCCAGAGAAAATGCTAGATCATGTTTAGATATGGCTTCTTTTTTGACCTATAGAGTTTTAGCCAGCAACGGCGAATGGCACGGTGGATTGTGTTCACCGACAATGTTTTTTTGGAAGTATTCCTGAGCCCATGTTGTGATTTCCATTACAGTAGCATTCCTGTATGTGATGCAGTGCCATCTAAGGGCCCGAAGATCACGGGCATCCAGTATGGTTTTCCGGCCTTGACCCTTACGCACAGAGATTGTTCCAGATTCTCTGAATCTTTGGATGATATTATGCATATGCACTGTAGATGATGATAACTTCAAACTCTTTGCAATTTTTCTCTGAGAAACTCCTTTCTAATATTGCTCCACTATTTTTCACCGCAGCATTGGGGAAATTGGTGATCCTCTGCCCATCTTGACTTCTGAGAGACACTGCCACTCTGAGAGGCTCTTTTTATACCCAATCATGTTGCCAATTGACCTAATAAGTTGCAAATTGGTGCTCCAGCTGTTCCTTATATGTACATTTAACTTTTCCGGCCTCTTATTGCTACCTGCCCCAACTTTTTTGGAATGTGTAGCTCTCATGAAATCCAAAATGAGCCAATATTTGGCATGACATTTCAAAATGTCTCAATTTCAACGTTATCTATATTCTATTGTGAATAAAATATAAGTTTATGAGATTTGTAAATTATTGCATTCCTTTTTTATTTACAATTTGTACAGTGTCCCAACTTTTTTGGAATCAGGTTTGTACAAAACATGGTTTTATTTACACAAATGCACTAGTGTTCAAAAGTCTGGGGTCATAAAGTTTTCTTTTTGTAAAGAAATTTGTACTTTTATTAATCAAGGGCACCTTAAATTGATCAAAAGTGGCAGTAAAGAATCTTATATTGTTTCAAAAGATTTCAAATAAATGCTGTTCTGTTGAACTTTCTATTCATCAAAGAATCCAAAAAAATATATATATATATATATCACAGTTTCCACAAAAATATTAAGCATTAGGCTACTGTTTTTACTGTATTTTCAAACAAATGCAGCCTTAATGAGCATTTGAAACTTAAAGGCCCACTGAAGTGCCTTGAAATGTGCAGCATTATCCAGTGTTTTGACGTAATTTCCACTGAAACAGGAAGACAGATTGGGACATATTGAACAGCTTCTTCCCTTTTTTAAAACAGCCAATAGCATTTAGTTTAGCTCGGCCAGAGCCACTGATCTCGGTAAAGCTGCAGTTTCCTCCTAATCTCCTCCATATCGCTATAAAATATAGCATTCTGTGCAGAATTCAAATGGGTCCGATACGTTTTCTGGTCTGTTGATTTCATGGTGACTTTAAGCCTGGTTTATACTCGCCGCACGTCATCACCAGTGGCGTAGTGTCTGGGTATGCAGGGTATGCATGTGCACATGGGCCAGGGCGGATTGGGGCCTGCACCCATAAAGCTATGACATCAGTCGCTTCATTACTGTATGGCTTCTTTGAAGCACATGCGCACACATACAGACAGTAACTCACACAGAGATCAGAGTTTGCGCAGCGCACACACAGAAACATTCAGGAGCACATAAACCTGTTGTCAACGCTGCCTGCGACTTTTATTACTAAAATAGCTTCACGACTTAAACACTATATTATATTTCTCAGCAATGTGGTGGGGATTGCTGTTTTTGAAGTAATTCAATACACAGCTTCACTATTAAATAGAGATGCTGCATAGACAAAGGTAATTCACACATGTACAATCTCTCTTTCTAATTCATATAAATAAATGTAATCTTTTCCAAACTACTTTATCTCTGTGTCTGATTTAAAGTGGGCAGAATGCTAGATCTAACGTCCCGTAAACAAAATAACTGACGAAAAATAATCGGCATTTTTACCATTCCAATCTCTGCTTCATGTTGTGTGGTTCTTTGCCTCCACATCGTGCATTAAAATCATTTAATGCACACCTAGCCATGGATTATCCCTAACATTTTTTAAAGCATCTAAACTACTGTCATGCTACTAAATCTAGTTTAGTAGCCTCGCTACTTTTAGATATTCCTCAACACTGCAGGCACCCTTAACTCGTTTCCATCCCATGAAACATATCAGTCCTTCAATTAAGCCAGGCTAACTGCGATATTACTTTGTAGGTGTTAAAATTCAAAAGAATGTCCTGTTTCAACATATTTGACACACACACACACACACACACACAGAAGCATTTTCTTTTTAATCCATTTGGTTTTTGTAAATGGACTGATGAAGTGGAGTCCCTCCACCTGCCAGTGTGTCATGACTGACTGGTCATGTGTCACAGTTAGAGCCAGCTCAAACACACTCACCCAGCAGCATATCTTTAATAGCAACCAGCTGTCTGCTCTGTGCAAAGAGAAATATTGACAGAAGTGTCTGCTGGAAAAGTATGCCCGTCTTATTATCTGCCCGTTGGCAGGAGCTGAAGAGTCTTGTGGCTCGAGGAAAGCTTCATTGCCCATATTTGTTGAGCTAACAAATCTGGAAGCTCAGTTAGTGCAGGATTCAGTGGAGCCACTATTGTCTGCCATATTTCTATGGCTAGCCCTGATAGCATACAGCTAGGCTGGCTAGGGAGAAGAGAAGAGATTGGATCACAAGAGAAAGCCAAGTCCCTTCACAAACCTGGATCCCCTTGGCATAAAATGCCCAATGAATAGTCCAGTTTGTGTTTATTTGTTTGCATTTAATCATTCGAATGAAAGCTCCACGGGCAACGTGACTGAAATACCAAGATTGCCTTTCAAAGTGTCCACACTTTAGCGTAGCCGAATGCCTCTGTACCTTTTGATTTGGGTTTGGCAAGGCTGTTAGCGTATGCCAAATTTAGCCCGGCCGGGTTGTTTGGTTGCTAAATGAATGCACGAACATGCACCGTCTTCGTTGCCGCAGGTACGTGATGTGGAGTGTGCTGTTCTGACATCGAGCAGGAGTCTACCTGTTATTTTCACTATATTAATATTCAGCACAGCTTGTTGCTCTAGTGCAGGCAGCCAGTCAGAATGACAATGTAATTGGGGAAATATGGGGATTTTGGAAAGCGTCTAGAACAAAGTAATTCCAAACTGACAACTTTGAGGAAGATCAAGGTGTATTTCGTTGTTTTGGCAAGGTTCAAAAAACAATTGTGCATTTAGAGTTTCCATTTTATATCAGTTTAGTGAGAATTACAGCGCTTGCCTGACTAAACATCTCAGACAAGGGGGTGTTTTGTCACAGCTGTTTGAGAAACTGATCTGAACCTCTTGACAAGACAAACAAATATCAAAACAGGGTTTTGTGACGTGCGTGACAGGCACGTTTGCGTGAGGCGACAAATGACAGCGTACTCGTTCTCGGCGTCTTGAAGCGAGACTGTGATTGTACGTAACAACGTGCAGAGTAGGAATCGTAATAAAGAGGTCAGTTAATGTGGGAAAAGATGAAAAAGAGAGACTGCTCGTTTAATGTCAACTGAAGGAGAGGCAGTCGTATGGATGATTGAATTCTGCCATTACTGCATCTGGTCATGCTTGATTTCAAATAATGACAGCAGGTGCTTGGATATCAGCAGGATATATCTGCTGTTTGCAGTCTGTCAGTTGACAGTGTTGGAAGACAGTGACAAGAGCCAAACCTGGATGACAGGTCAAGCCATTTACATTGTGACAGTCCGGGCAATGACATGTGGGAGAATACGTTCAAACGACCATTAGACAAAAAAAGTTTACTTTCTTTTCACATGTATTTTGTAGGAACTTGTGGGATGATGTGCATGCAGATAATTAAGTAGGCTTTTGCTTCCACGGACCCCTAAATATCCCCTTGCAAAGAACCCAATTCCTAAAATATAATATTTCTCTCTCTCTCTCTATATATATATATATACTGTATAGCTGCCTGTATATTGTATAAAGACCCATTAAAATTAATTGATTAATTATAAAGTCAGCATGTGTCCAAATTTAAATAAACGATGTTTAAGGATAATATATTATTTAATATTATCTTCTAGAAGGTAATATTCAAATATTAATTTAAGATTAATATTATTTTAATTTGATTTTCATATTAATATTATATGCATTATTAAAATATTAAACGATATTATTAAAATATGATCTGAAAAATATTTACCTCTGATCAACTTGATAAATGACAGAGCATTTTTCAGTTCTTGCAACTGAAATTCTACAAAAGTATAGATCTTTAAAGTTGTACAGTTTACTTTATAAACTTGTCAACGACACGACCAAGAGGTTTATCTTAAATACTAACTTATTTCCCATATGTAATAAAAAGGCTGATATTTCATAAATGATTTCATAAAAAGACAGATAAAATGGGATATAATGGGTTTTCCTGGTAATACAAGATGATCGTCAATGATATTGGGTTGTTTTCCTTCTCTGTGATTTGAGTCACTCAGGGGACTGTTTTTCTATGAAGCGTTTAAGACAGCTGAGAGTGTCCTGCCTATAACACTAATCACATTCCCTCAAAACACAACTTCATTGTCAACAAATACCAACATGACTCACACAACCCCTCACAGAAGTTAGAAGTACTAAAGGAGTAAGTACATTACATTCTATATCTATACAAAAATCATTCAGGACTTTACGGTATGGTATCTTTGTATACTAATAAATGTGGTATTTTATACAACAGTTCTAGTCCCTTAATTGTATTGACTGAGAGATGTTCCAAGTGTGTTTATCTAGTTCAACAACTAATGTACAATTTAGTTCTGTGTTTTTTCTCAGAGACGCCTGCCTAGTTGATTCTGCTTTGGTTTTGACTGAAACTATTTTCATTTAGAAAAAAAAAATAGACAAAGTAACAGGCAATTTTGTATCTAAAATGTTTAATACTTAATATTAAAGGTGTAACAGTTAAAAAAAAACTGCATGCATTTTGCAGAAGAACATTGTTTTGGTTGTGCTTCGCCTATGCGTGATGAATATGTGGATGAATATGGTTCTTTCTCATAACTAAAAAAAAGAGAGAGAGCTGAAGACGTTACTGTAGCTATACCCATTAATAGACATGTTACTTACTTGAAAATAAATTCCAGCACAGCGCTACAACAACCATAATAAAAATGACCCTTCACAACAGATAAAGCATCACAATGAACTCTATTATACCCCTTTTTCACCAAGGCCGTTTGAGTGCTGGTTCGGAGCTAGAGCCTAGTTTCAAATCAGTTCTTTGCCTTTCGACACACAAAGCACCAGCTCCGAACCAGGAAAAGTGGTTCGTAAGTAGCACCAAAACGTTCCTGGGCTAGAAGTAATAACGGCTTGCGTCAGGGACTGGGGGTGGGGTTACCATGACCAACAAGACACCTGTGACCGCCCTTTTTGAAATAGCAGCTAATCGAGCTAACAGCAGCTCGATTGTAATCTCCGTCTATATACAAATTACGGCGAGTCGTGTTTGGATGCCGATGTAGGTTTGCAAAGCCATGAGCATCAACAGTAGTGAAACATCCGCGATTGTTGATAGAAGGCTTGTTCGAGATGCATCGGAGCAGCGCGGACCGATCCGCGGATCCTCGGGTGCGTTTGTAGAGCATACGACTCCTTGCGCTTTTGGTCATTCTCGCGGAGCTTTGATGTCATGCGCCGATCGCTATATGCGGGAAGCTGATGCATCACAAACAAGCCTGGTGTGTTTGTGTTTGGCGCTGCAGCGCTAGCTTTGCTGTGAAAAATGAGATGTATACGTGACGTAAGACCTGGCTCTGTGCTGGCTCTCTAACCCGTGGAAAGGCAAACCGGTTCTTAGAAGGCTCGTCAGTTGAACCAACTCCGAACTGGCACTAGCACTAGCTCTGAACTAGCACCCGGTTCATGCTGGTGGAAAGGGGGTATTAGAGAGCTACATATGGCAATGTATCTGTTCAATAAAATATCTTACTTACCTGTTGAGAAAAAAAATGCCATCTCATCGCCGAATGCTTTTACAACATTCCAAATCCCTCAGTTCTCACCATCTCCGAAATGCCAAGCCAATGTTGATTCTTGTTTTATTACGAGCTCTGTCACGTTCTCTTTTTGTCAGCAGACTCTCTTTAAAAGGGGTGATTCCCCTGAGGTTCAATATTTTGCTGTTCCATGCCAACTTTCTTGCTCATTGTGACAACGCCAGAGCAACTTTTCTAGTACGAGCGAGTGACGTATGTACAGAATTTCCTGCAAGGTCTAAATTATAAATGCTTATGGCTTACCATAGTGAATATGGCAGTGTTGGGGGTAAAGTATTACAAGTAACTTGAGTTACATAATCAGATTACTTTTTTCAAGTAACTAGTAAAGTAACGCATTACTTTTTTTTTTTTCAATTTACAACAAAATATCTAAGTTCTTTTTACATTTATTGACTGACAGCTCTCCTGTCTCCATGTTGAGAGAAATTAAGTGCAGAGGTGTTGTGTGCACTGTGTGAACATGATGGTTATTGTAGTTTTAAATGTGAACATGCATTTACTCATCTCACTTGCACAAAAACATTCAGTATTCCTCAAAAGGAATAAAAACAGTGTAATGCCGTCTCAGAATTTTACACAAACCTGTAATAATTAACTCTCTTTGCTGCTGAACTTCAATGCTCTAATTCAATCATACTAATAAGCAAAACTTACTTTAGATTTAGAGATGAGAGTTTTGAACTTCCTTCTCCTGTATCCTATTCTTCTTTAATCCAGAATGGCAGCACAGCTGAAAGGTTTGTTTGAGCGGCGCCCTCTACTTTACAGGCGTAAATTTGCATTTCCTTCAGCCTGAGGCTTATTCATTTCACTTTTGTTGTGAAAGGGCCTTAACATTTGCCAAAAATAGAACTTTTTTTGTTGTTGTTATCAAACAAGCAAGCCCAGCCCAGGTGAGAAAAAGTAACGCAAAAGTAATGTAACATTACTTTTCATAAAAAGTAACTCAGCTACTTTTTTGGAGTAACGCAATATTGTAATGTGTTACTTTTAAAAGTAACTTTCCCCAACACTGGAATCAGGGTTAGACAAAAACACGTTTTGGAGGAAGGACTGATGATGTATTGACTCATTTAAATGTCTTTCATTTTGAACCCAAAAAAAAAAAAAAGTATAAGTATAGCATAGTGTACCTTTGACTTTTTGTAGCTAAAGCAATATCAACAGTCAGCACAACACTACTCTTACCTGTGTGGTATTGCATAAATGTGAAACATAAACCTTTTAATTTTGTATATTATTGGGGTATTCACATATTCCTCAAGCTTGAAGATATTTTAAGAATTCGGTCTCAGTCCAGATCCACTTAGGTTATCATTTTTGTGCACTTCACTGACAGCACTCAGGTATATAACCACTGACACCCTGGTCAGTTTAGATAAACCAAAATGAAGTCCATTGAGGAATATTATCAAACTTGAGCAGCAGTGCTCTGTAAAAGAGATACCCACACATATCACTCCATTTAATTGCTGGTGTGAGAGAGACTGTTTCCATGCCACCCTCCGTAATTTTCAGTGTGGCAGTGCCAGTGTAATCTGATGACCCCCAAAGCAGATATTGCGTAATGTATAGTAATCTGTAAAGTGGGCAGGATGTGATTTTTTGAGGTGTGTGATTGACAGCTTAGCTTGGCTCCAGCATTCATTCAAAGCTCAGAGTGCTGCTCTGACTATCTGCACTGGTAAAGGCGCTCAACGCAACTCTCTGACTGCTAATGATTTACAGAGGACAGCATGTATTCATCCGGCTATGAAAGAGGCATCAGGATATATGACATGACAGAGACTTGAGTATTCTCGCTTAATGAACACACTCCTTCTTCTTTTTCGTCGCGGTTTATCTTTTCATGAATAGTTCCATGTGAAGTCATAAAAATAATAACAGGGTATATATTTCCCCCCCATTGCGTCATCCCAAAATATCTGGGAAAATTTCCATTTGAAAGATATTTTTCTCAGGGATTGGTGCCACTGAGTGTTTTTCAAGTGACAAATAGATGAGACATGGATAAAACATGTAGACTATCTCATCTCATCACACATGTCTGTAAGGGTTGAGAGAGGAAAATTACAGAATGAAGAAAACCAGACAAACTGTTATAAAGTAAAGCTGTGCCATTAAGATGAAAATATGGTGTTAATTGGGATAATTCATTTCTATTAAAAACGTTTACATTTTATTAATATTTACACTTACAACCCAAATTCCGGAAATGTTGGGACATTTTTTTAATTTGAATAAAATGAAAACTAAAAGACTTTCAAATCACATGAGACAATATTTTATTCACAACAGAACATAGATAACATAATAAATGTTTAAACTGAGAAATACAGGTCTCAAATTAATTGGGACGGGGGCATGTTTACCATGGTGTAGCATCTCCTCTTCTTTTCAAAACAGTTTGATGCCGTCTGGGCATCAAGGTTATGAGTTGTTGAAATTTGGTCCTATTCTTGCCTGATATAGGTTTCCAGCTGCTGAAGAGTTCGTGGTCATCTTTCGTTTAATGATGCACAAAATGTTCTCAATAGGTGAAAGATCTGGACTGCAGGCAGGCCAATTCAGCACCCGGACTCTTCTACGACAAAACCATGCTGTTGTAATAGCTGTATGTGGTTTTGCATTGTCCTGCTGAAATACACAAGGCCTTCCCTGAAATAGATGTCGTCTGGAGGGGAGCATATGTTGCTCTAAAACCTTTATATACCTTTCAGCATTCATAGTGCCTTCCAAAACATGCAAGCTGCCCATACCATATGCACTTATGCACCCCCATACCATCAGAGATGCTGGCTTTTGAACTGAACGCTGATAACACGTTGGAAGGTCTCCCTCTTCTTTAGCCCGGAGGACACGGCGTTCGTGATTTCCAACAAGAATGTCAAATTTGGACTCGTCTGACCATAGAACACTTTTCCACTTTGAAACAGTCCATTTTAGATGAGCCTTGGCCCACAGGACACAATGGCGCTTCTGAACCATGTTCACATATGGCTTCCTTTTTGCATGATAGAGCTTTTTTGGCATCTGCAGATGGCACGGCGGATTGTGTCAATGACATTACTAAATGGGACCAGGGATACTTCCAGGAACCACTGTTGGTAAACACAATCATGCCGATGAGTGATACAGTGTCATCCGAGGGCCCAAAGACCACGGGCATCCAATAAAGGTCTTCGGCCTTGTCCATTATGCACAGAGATTTCTCCAGTTTCTCTGAATCTTTTGATAATGTTATGCACTGTAGATGATGGGATTTACAAAGCCTTTGCAATTTGACGTTGAGGAACATTGTTTTTAAAGTATTCCACAATCTTTTTACGCACTATTTCACAGATTGGAGAGCCTCTGCCCATCTTTACTTCTGAGAGACTCTGCCTCTCTAAGACATCCCTTTTATAGCTAATCATGTTACAAACCTGATATCAATTAACACAATTAGTTGCTAGATGTTCCCAGCTGAATCTTTTCAAAATTTCTTACTTTTTCAGCCATTTGTTGCCCCCATGCCAACTTTTTTGAGACCTGTAGCAGGCATTAAATTTGAAATTAGCTCATTTCATTTAGTGGATAAAAGTGTAAAATTTCTCCATTTAAAAATTTGTTATGCTATCTATGTTCTATTGTGAATAAAATATTGGCTTATGTGATTTGAAAGTCTTTTAGTTTTAATTTTATTCAAATTTAAAAAACATCCCAACATTTCCGGAATTCGGGTTGTATTTTGTGTACAGAAAGAAGAACAGTTCATGAATTAGTTCTAGTTTTTGAATGTTGAGTGATGTTTCTTCAGCATATATTTTCACATGATACTGGAAACAGAAGTAAAACATAAAATACAAATCTTGCTTCCAACTCATTTTAACAGCTGTAGTTACTGATAGGTCTACGTGCTAATTTGAATATGTGAATATATGAATATAACAGTTCCAAAAAAGGTATAAATGTAATGCTGTATTCACAATTATTTAATCACAGCACTTTTCATTTTAATTGATTGTGCATCTCATCCGTAGAGAACATCTTTTGGCATGCTTTGAAGATGTCTACCTCAATGTGTTTTACAGCACAATCAATGCTCAACTGTTCAAGTCTGCAACTTCATTTTCATTTCATCTTCCATCTGAAGATCTCATTCCAGACCTCACTCGTTTCCTTTTAAAATGAAATATCACTCCCACATAGAGCCATCCTGGCATGTTCAACCTTTCAAAAAAATAAAAATTCAAAACTAGAGAATATTTTGTTGAGTTGTTGGAGACTGAGGACCAAAAAAGCAGCGATGCATTCATTCCTCTGAAATTATCAGGGGTGCTGAAGACTTCTGCTCTTTGTTGTGCTCTTCCTCCTTTTTATATCGTTAAACACAAGTCTTGTTGTGGGAAGTGTTTAGCACTGGCACAGAATTCAAGGCAACTGGATGTCCTGGAGCAAGACTTGTATCCACAGAGAAGCTGAATCATTTTCCATACAGAGCATGTGAGCTTTCAGATGTGCAGGATCTAATTAGAATCACCTCCTCTGCCTTGTCAAGATTGGTTTGTGTTTGGGTGTTCAAAAGAGGTCTTTTCACAGTTTGCCAAGTCTGAGAAGCCAGCAGTTCAGGAGCCAGTGGACTACACACATGCATATTCAAAGATATTCTCTCTAATGCAGCCAAGGAGGTCTATAATACCTGGAGACAGCTATCCGATCATCTCAATAGCAGTTGTTCGGCTGGCACAGGACTCCAGGAAGCAGGTGATATGAAATCTGCCATCTTTGCTCACGGATGCTCGATCTTGTCACGTGTTTGTGTTGGGCCAATCAGCTGAGCCATGGCTAATGACTCTAGAGCTGCAGGAAAATGACATCATGAGAGCACAGACTGAGCGGTGACTTGCAGGGTTATAATCCATTTGAATTTAGTTTTTATTTCTATTTAATTTTTTTTTTTAGTTGAGTTTTCTAGTTTCAATTTATTTAAGTTTTAACATTTTCAAGTTCAATGCTTACAGGTTGTAAACGTTGTATAGTACAGGCTTTAAGTTTTATAGTATACACTACTGTTTAAAATATTGGGGTAAGTAGCCTACTTACAAATCATTAACAAACTATATCTTTAAGTTTATTCATAGTTCATTTATTGTAGTCTCTACATTGTTAATATATTAATAGGCTATATACAGATAGTGAGATCTTGATTTATTGACACTGTAATTAACAAAATTATTATTGTGAAATTAGTCATAAAATATTTAGATTAAAGCAATAAGCCCCAAGAAGTCGTGGTTTACAGTGAATTTATAACAGCAAAGGGACGTTGTTAGGCATGACGTGGAGTTAAAGCTAAAAAATATGTATCAATGCAACTTTCCTGAAGTAAAATCATTAAAAGCCTTCCTTACGCTGGAAAAAAATTATTGAAAGTTGTTGTGAACATGGAACAAGACACAAATGACAAATGCTTTGTTTACACCTGGTCACTTCATGCATTTTCTCTGATCAGATAGCTATCTGATTAATAAAAACGATTGCATTTACACTTACACATAAATGTGTCTCTGCAAAACGGATATAAATCCGATCTTCGATTCCCCTGCTATATGCAGATTTCATGGAGTTCACGTCACCGAAAGCAACAAATATGAGCTGCATTTTATTGATCATCAGCTAATTTAAAAATCAAAGACCGCAATAGGAGAGAGCACGGCAACAGCACTGGTAAGATCATTTCGTCTCATTACCTTTAATGAAGATGATCGTGTTTTGAGCACCTGCGACTTACTTTCGATTTTGATTGCGGCAGTTTGCGCGTTGTCTTGCTGAATAGATAATGCGGTGATCATAGACTGTAAAAAAAAAGATGGACGACGCAAGTCACGCGACGCCGCTTTCTTCCATTGTATTGAACTGAAGCCAAAACGGACGCCGATTGGCGCTAACACGTTACGCAAAAACGTCAAAAACGTCAAAAAAAAAAAAAAAAAAAAAGTCAGTGGAGCCCGGGGGCGGAGTCGCGGTATCAAACTTCCGAACAGCTCATTTTGTCGGTGTGAAATAACACAGAAACAACACAGAAATTGAAAATGAATAGTTAGTTATATATGTTGAATCTCCCCTCAAAGCCCTGACAGTCCTCAGAGAAGCTGTTAATCAACTGTGCGTTGTTAAGCACGACGCGAAGCAGAGTGCCTGCAACCACTTCAGCCGTGACTCATTTATGATACAGCACTAGCCTCGAGTACCAAAAATATGTATCAATGCAGCTTTCATGAAGTAAACTTTCACTAAAGCATTCCTTCCGCTGGAAAAAAATAGTCCCTGACCGTGAACAGCAACAGAAGTTACATTTTCACGCCATTAGATGGTGTCTTTATGAGTGTGTCAGTCAATAGCAAAGACTTTTACATTGAAAATTGTTGTGAACACGGAAAAAGACACAACTGATAAATGCTTTGACTAGCGCTGTCAGTCACAGGAAACCCTTTAACACATCGGACATTTAAACAGATTTTTTATTATGAGCATAGGACATAGGAAAATGCTAAATCTGAATGCAGGTAATAAACTCAATCGATCTCTTTCTCACAATACTCAGTGATACAATAAGCTTCACCCAGATAGCACACATACGTCTGCAAGATGTATGTTAAAGATCACTTCATCTGGAACGCATCTGCTGTTTACAAACATCTGATAGACGTCTTTAAGATGTCAGTTTTACATACATTCTAAATCATAAACATCTTAAAGACATCTTCTAAACGTCTATTTGACATCTGACAGGAAACGTCCTATAGACGTATTGCAGATGAGCAAACGCTCTAAAAAATACGTCTTCCAGACGTAAACACACACATCAAATAGACGTCTCCGAGATGTACGTGTGCTATCAGGGCAGTGAACAATATAAATAAAGAACAAACAGTTTACGTTGCTAAGAGTGGTTGCTAAGGGTCTTGTGTAGTGATACACAGAACAAAACACAGCTATTGACCAATCAGAATCAAGGACAGGAACTAACCGTTTTATAAAGTATTTTAAACCATGGAAAATCTGAAAAAGTGCTTTAACCAACCTTTATTGGACATTAACTGCATTCATATTTAGTGTTCCTTTCAAATTTTTACAAATGCGTTAAACACACACGCACACATACATTGGATTTCCACTGAAATAATTATTTTTATACTGTACAAACTGTATTCTATCCCCTAAACCTAATGTATATTAACAACATGATCTGAGTGATGAGTGTTTGTATTTTCGTTCCCACTTTATATTAGTTGGCCTTAACTACTAAGTACTTACATTTAAAGCTGCAGTCCGTAACTTTTTTTGGTTAAAAATGATCCAAAATCAATTTTTGAGCAAGTACATAACCAGCCAGTGTTCAAAACTATCTCATTATCTTAGCTCGATTCACAACGGTAAGCTTGTAATAATGTTTTATAATAAGAGCGGAAATTTGAGCATGCAGCAGTTCCTCTGTGCGTCATTATGTCACATCCGTAAACAGAAAGGAAGGAGTCCAGGCTAGTCGGTTTTATCACGTGAGGACTCTGCTGGTAGCGGATCATTTATAGCCTGTTCTCACAGCAGTTGAAATAATTAAACTTATCATTTTGATGGTGAATTGTAATCCAGAAAGGTCCAAATGACAATCATCAGTGACATATTGACTGCCTTATGTTATTTAATTCTCAGACAGTAACATAGTGTGGCCCAGATCCGGCCCACATCTGGTACATTTCTTAAACAACCATAGGAAGACACATCATGGCCATAATCCAGAATGACAAAGCTAATCTTGAGTCATCAGGCTCAAATTCTGAAAAAATAGTTAGGAGTGAGCATGAAGAATCATTTTTAAACATGAATGGGCACCTCTTAAAGGAAATATCAATATTTGGTCAAGATCATGTATTGACAATGCAAGAGTCAAGTACTCTGTAAAGTCTACTCCTGCACATCCTCAATTTTCTTGTTTTTTTAAAAATAAATAAATAAATAAATAAATAAATAACAACCCCTATATTTTCAATGGCAGTGTACTACATATCAGACATTAAAACTTAAATTTGTTATGTTATTTTAGTAAGTTTTGGAGTCATGAAAATGTATTTTTGTTTCAGTATTTCCCAGATATGCAAGTTATGATTTTAGTAATGATAATACTTACATCAAAGGCCAGATCAAGCATCTCAGGATACATCGATACTGACACCGTTGAAAGGTTGCCAGTGGAGAAAGTTGCATACTGCAGCTGAAAGGTGGAGTTACAACAATCAGCCAGCTGGGACAGTGCCATGCTAACCAGTCCGGCCTTGAGCCCTTGACTGCAACATGGATCTGCAAGAAAAGCATCTGAAAATGTTGCATGCAATAAATAAATAAATAAAATAAAAAATATTCATTTGCTTATTCACTTATGTATTTCTTAAGCAAAGTATGAGCTCTGTATCAGTGGGGATTAGATTGCAAGACATGTCTGACTCTTTCTCATTCCTTGAACGGGGACTCGAGGCCCCCTGATTATTGCATGTCCTTTATTCAGCCTTGAGCTTGCAGTCATGGTACGACTTGTACATCACTCTTTTCTGATTTTGTAATAGAGGCACCCGAAACACTAAAGAATCCGTTTGATACACCATGGACAGGGCACATATGAGTAGCAAAAGCAGAGAGAGACAGGGTGCATTTTAATGAGAACTGAGCGGTGTCTCAGCTAGAAATTCAGAGAGAGACAGGGCCTGTTTGGCTCACTCTCCTCAGCAGTGCATTGCTCTGACAAGCTCCCAGTTTTACTGAAGTGTGCACTTGTAATAACAAAGCCCCATTTCTATCCAGTCACTTGGTGGCATGAGATCTGCCAGACTTGATGTTTCGCTGCCTTCACCTTTTTTTGCTTTCTTTTTCCTTTTTTCTTGTAGCTCTGCACGCAATACGACGTGTGCCGGCATCCCTGGCTATGCTTCATGTTCCTCCTATGTCTGTGCTGTCAAGTCGACACTGACAAACAGGATTTGACAAACAAGTGATACGTGAATACTAAAATCTGTGAGAACTACTTCATGTGCCGTTGAGCAACACTTCTACTCAAAGCGGTGGAAAAAAAGATGTCATTTGCTGCATGACGTGATTAGAAACCCATATAAAGTAACAAAAAGGACAGCAATCGAGTGACAGATTGAGTACCCTAAGTCATTATTTCACAGAACATTACAGCACAGAGAGATGCGAAAATGTCTGTAATTTCTGATATTTATTCATTGGCGGGAGATGACTTCCTAAAGAGACCAGGAAATTGGAATTCTTCATGTCCTCACTTACATTAAATATGGATTGAGGAAGCGTATGATAGGGCCGCTATTTAAGTGGCTGGGGTTAAAGTAGGCAGTGATTGACCACCTCCTGTTCCTGCCTGACAAAACTTCATTTACATGCCACATCTAAAGACTGAAGGCTGATGTCTCGACAGAGACACTAATTCTCCACTTTAGCACCAGCAAATGAGAGTAACACAAACGAGGAGATATAAACGTTCCGTCGTGGCATTTTGTGCACTGTTTCGACCATATGGGTTAAGTCATTCAGACTCTCTTGTGAGACCTTACTGGATTGATAACACTCATGGTCAGAACTAATATTGGAGATAGAACTAGGATGTAATTGTCTACTAACAGCAGGGAGTAAGAGCGATGGAGCCGATGGCTGAGGAAGACAGACAGCAAGAGATCAAATGAGACATCTGAAGATCCAAGGCCAACAATCTCTGATTTCTACCCCCGAGCGACTGATGATATGCCAAGTCAAAGCAAACCTTCTCATCTGTGAGCTTAGTTAGCTTCCAAACAAAACCTAATTTGGATGTCTGCAAGCCTCTGAAAAGCCTATGAAGGCTGCCATTTACAGAAAAAAAAAAAAAAGAGAGATGATGGAAGGATGCTGGTTGATACACGGCTTGAGACTTGTAGTTTTGCTCCTGCTTTTGGACAAGTCAAAGAGAGGACACAAGAGAAATCCCAGAGAATTTTCTAGACTGTGTTGGTATGAATGAAGAAATAAGATGCATTCACACCATGCTGGAATTAAAGTAATTACGAGATTTTGACGTGTAAAAAGTGTTTACATCCTCATAAAACCTAATGGCTTCTGCAGTAAAATGTAGTTAAGCAGTTATTTTGTAATATTTCTGTATAATTCCTAAAACTGACTATTGTTAATGCCTTAATAATGCAGGAATAATCTGAAAATAAATGTAATAAAACAGTTTGATGTTGATAGCACATAGTTTAATTACTATCTAATGTCCTACTAAAAGAAACTACAATCAATTTTACATCTGTTATTGTATTCTTGTTTCGCCTATTGATTACTCAAATTACACATATTCATTTTGCCGTTAATAGTGTTGCCACAGAACCGCACTATTCCGAGCCAGAGGGCATGAACAGCTGCTAAGGAGAACATGCAGTTTCCTATAGTAATTACGGTAATTGTGACAGAGTAAACGTAGCATTATCCTTATATACCGATCAGGCATAACATTATGAGCACTGACAGGTGAAGTGAATAACACTGATTATCTCTTCATCACGGCACCTGTTAGTAGGTGGGATATATTAGGCACCAAGTTAACATTTTGTCCTCAAAGTTGAAGTGTTAGAAGCAGGAAAAATGGGCAAGAGTAAGGATTTGAGCAAGTTTGACAAGGGCCAAATTGTGATGGCTAGACGACTGGGTCAGAGCATCTCCAAACCTGCAGCTCTTGTGGGGTGTTTCCGGTCTGCAGTGGTCAGAATCTATCAAAAGTGGTCCAAGGAAGGAACAGTGATGAACAGGCGACAGGGTCATGGGCGGCCAAGGCTCGTTGATGCACGTGGGGAGCGAAGGCTGGCCCGTGTGGTCCAATCCAACAGACGAGCGACTGTAGCTCATATTGCTCAAGAAGTTAATGCTGGTTCTGATAGAAAGGTGTCAGAATACACAGAGCATCACAGTTTGTTGTGTAAGGGGCTTCATAGCTGCAGACCAGTCAGAGTGCCCATGCTGACCTCTGTCCACCGCCGTAAGCATCAACAGTGGGCACGTGAGCATCAGAACTGGACCACGGAGCAATGGAAGAAGGTGGCCTTGTCTGATGTATCACATTTTCTTTTACATCACGTGGATAGCCGGGTGCATGTGTCGCTTACCTGAGGAACACATGGCACCAGGATGCACTATGGGAAGAAGGCAAGCTGGCGGAGGCAGTGTGATGCTTTGGGCAATGTTCTGCTGGGAAACCTTGGGTCCTGCCATCCATGTGGATGTTACTTTGACACGTACCACCTACCTAAGCATTGTTGCAGATCATGTACACCCTTTCATGGAAATGGTGGCTGTGGCCTCTTTCAGCAGGATAATGCACCCTGCCACAAAGCAAAAATGGTTTAGGAATGGTTTGAGGAGCAAAGCAACGAGTTTGAGGTGTTTACTTGGCCTCCAAATTCCCCAGATATAAATCCAGTCGAGCATCTGTGGGCTGTGCTGAACAAACATGTCCAATCCATGGAGGCCCCACCTCACAACTTACAGGACTTAAGTGCCAGATAGCACAGCACACCGTCAGGGGTCTAGTGGAGTCCATGCCTCGATGGGTCAGGGCTGTTTTGGCAGCGAAAGCAATATTAGGATCAGTGTACAATGTGCAATGTGCAAATGTACTATAGTTTTGTTTTTTGTGCTGATTTTTTGCTTTGATTCATAAGAAAATATCGAATTAAAAAATCATTTAAGTGCTTCAAGTAAAAGTTTAACATTGTACATAATGTATACTCGCATGACAAGTCATAGTAATGGACTAGAAAATGCTGGTTTACTCTACATAAGGCAGGTCGAACCTTCATGGTGGCGGCCAGCTGTGTTTGGCACAAATTTACGTCAAACTGACAACTTTCCAACTTGTCACGGAGTGCACCGGTTAACCTGCAGTAATATAATAGGGTAACATAATGCAATGGGTGCTCCAGAGCTGCTGGGGGCAGCAGAGAAGATAATACTGTTGTATTGGTTGCTTAGGAAGATAAAGCCAGTGAGACACAAACATAAAAAATCCTTTAAAGAATAAAATCTTCAAATATGCACCTCTAAATATTAAACACTTATCAATAATGTATTGACCGTTATACTAAGCTAATCATAAAGAAGTACTGTAGATAACATAGTTAGACTTCAGCAGTCATTGTTTATCGATATAGTGAGGGAGATCATTGAAGTCTTGCATTCCTTGCACCGCTCTTTCGCATTTTGCATCATGCAGAGCAATCCTGGCCGAGCTTTCGGTCAGTCTGACAGTAATTTCCACAATGAATGTGTATGACTGCACAATTGAGCACTATGGTGTCATTCTCTGATATGGTGTCATTCCTATTGTATATCATAAACTCCAGGCTGTTCTAAAAGATACAAAACAAATTCTTTGTATTTTAAAGCAGATTCTGTCTCACGCTGGACTGAGAGAAGGACGCGGTCATTATCCTCATCACCACATTTCATTGTGTCAATCACAGTAAATTTGAGCCTGCAGACAAAGCTAGAGAATATTTTAGTCATGGTGCAATACTGGGAAACCATTTTAAAGCAAGGGCAACTTTTGTATGTGCTATTAAATGTTATTGAATTAAAGTAGAGTGGGCTTCAAAAGTCAGTGTACATTGAAAATCTCATTTAAACCTGAAAAGAGCATTTAGGGTTTTTTAATAACAAATTAATATATTATGATATAAAATGAATCAGAAATATTTAATACTCTGCACAATTGTTATGTAGATTATACAATTTGCAATTTGCATTTTGCATTAAATGATAATAGTCATTTTCATAGTGATAATTTTCACATATGGACTCCATTTGTATGTTACATATTTGGTCATGCTATTGAGAAAACACACAATGTGACATTTATATCACAAGCAAACATTGTCTTAGTGTCAGATCCA
This sequence comes from Megalobrama amblycephala, assembly GCF_018812025.1. Taxonomy (NCBI): domain Eukaryota; kingdom Metazoa; phylum Chordata; class Actinopteri; order Cypriniformes; family Xenocyprididae; genus Megalobrama; species Megalobrama amblycephala. The sequence goes on from NC_063061.1 coordinate 13,496,031, forward strand.
TAAGGGATGTCCTTCACCACTATAAAAACAAATATTATCTGAAAATCTCCGGCATGCATAGGTCAGAGAGTCAGTCAAAGAAGCTCTAGCTGACATTTAGTTGCACTGATAAATACCATGACATTTTACAAGATGGCCTTGCCTTAAAAGAGGACCTCCAATAAGGGAGTGTATCAGTCAAGCCATCACACTATGCTCAGCATGTAACTGATTTAAGTGTGTTTACACTGTATCCTGTTATTTACAAGCTCAGGAGAGTGTTCCCTCCAATTACGGACAAATCACCCAACATACATCGCTCTGAAAGTGACGTTTTACCCCTACCTTGCTTCTCTTGATCAGACAACAGCCTAGCTTTTATCCACTTTGGATTCACAAACAATATGCAAACCGAATTCCCACATAAAAGCAGTGCGACATCTTTGTTCTGTCACTTCTTAATGTCTTCCATAAAGGCTTCGCTTATTCATTAAGAAGGTTATCTCGCCCGCAGCAGAATTCCCTTAGATTGAGACTGCCACCCCTGCTGTGAGGAAGCGCACAACTGACGCTTTGGATAGATGATTTTTAGAGTGGATATTAAAGAATGATGTGTGCCTCACAGGTTTCAGTGTTGACTGGAGGAAATAGCCAGAATTCCCAGGCTAATCACGCACTCCTGTAAGCTAATTTATGTCACGTTTATACTGTGCTAACTCAAAATGCTGTCAGAAAGTGCTCAGACTGAACACTGAATATGAAGGTAGGTATTGATTATTGTTGGTTCAATTCACCTATCTCAATGGGAAAATTGGCATAAATTAGTATTTTTTTTCCCTCTTAGTTTGTTTTATTGACATTTGCATCTAAAATTAGTCATTTCTACTTTACTTGAAAAAAAATATTTAGGTGTAAATTTAAAGGGTTAGTTCACCCAAAAATGAAAATTATGTCATTAATTACTCACCCTCATGTCGTTCCACACTTCGTAAGACCTTCATCTTCGGAACACAAATTAGGATATTTTTGATGAAATCCGATGGCTCAGTGAGGCCTGCATTGCCAGCAATGTCACTGAACCTCTCAAGATCCAGAAAGGTACTAAAAACATATTTAAAACAGTTCATGTGAGTTCAGTGATTCTACCTTAATATTATAAAGTGATGAGAATACTTTTGGTACTTTTACCTGGTACTTTTGTGTACCAAAAAACAACAACAAAATAACGACTTTTCAACAATATCTAGTGATGGTTGATTTCAAAACATTGCTTCGAAGCTTTACGAATCTTTTGTGGTTCAGATCGCGTAAACGAAGCCTCGTTTACTGAAATCACATGACTTTGTCACTCTGAACCACTGATTCGAAACTTTTGAAAATTGAAATCGGCCATCACTAGATATTGTTGAAAAGTCGTTATTGGCACACAAAAAGTATTCTCGTCACTTTACAATATTAAGGTAGAACCACTGTAGTCACATGAACTGTTTTAAATATGTCTTTAGTAGCTTTCTGGATCTTGAGAGGTTCAGTGACATTGCTGGCAATCTAAAAATGTCTTAATTTGTGTTCCGAAGATGAATGAAGGTCTTATGGGTGTAGAACAACATGAGGGTGAGTAATAAATGACATTATTTTCATTTTTGGGTGAACTAACCCTTTAAGATTTATGTGTTTCAATTGCATATAAAATTACCATCCATTTGGATTACACAGTTTTAATGCTGTAAACACAGGAAAAATGGAAAACTTTTAAGGCATTTTGGCAGTGTGTTTACATGAAAACAGTGTTTTGGGGGCCTGAAAATGCAAACTTTTGAAAACGGGTATCAAAGTTTAAGTTTTTGAAAATTCTACTGTTTTTGTCTCTGTATAAACTAAAAAACCTGTGAAGTTGTGAAAACAGTGATGTCATAGATGCATATTACATGTTCAGTCTATAGGCACAAACTGGGTTGTTTCAACTCATGTTTGGGTCAAATATGGAACTGTTGGTTTAAATTTTTAAACAAAATTTGTAAACCCAACAGTTGGGTTTGTCCATATTTGACACAAACATGGGTTGAAACAACCCAACATTTTAGTGACATTGCCAGCAACTGGCCTGGAAGCATAATACAGCATTTTATCCATTTTCATGGATCCGTGTGAATGGGGATCGTTTTGTCGTCTGTAAGTGAAAAACACAAATTAAAAACTTTTCCATTTTTAATACATTGCTGTCGTGTAAACGTACCCTCATAAACTTAAGGTGATGCATATTCATCAGTCATAGGCTACAAAAATGAAACGTGTAAGAAACATGAGATTTCTGAATTCAAACCATCATGGCATAGTTTATTAATTATTTGCATCTATATGATTTTATTTAAATATTCATATTTTCAAGATGCATTTTCAAATAGCTTAGAATCAGCATAAATCTGTTAATTGTGAAAACAATGACATGAATTCAGCAATATTGAAATCTCTTAAAATGTACAAGTTAGAATTATTGATGCTAAATGTATAAACCAGGTTATTGTGTATTTAAAACATGTTTAGTTTATTAGCGCTATTACAAAAATCTTTCGTTTATGTATGACTGACAAATATGTAAATAAGTTCATCCGAAGGGATGGAATTTTTATATGCAATTAAAATACATAAATCATATTTTTTTACTCTAGTATTATTCAATGAACATGCCTTATCTTCATTATTTTGATTTTGATGCAATGGTTGAACTATTCACTGCAACAGACAGAATGAAACATGTTGGCTGTGGTTTAGTTTATTTGCAGCTTATTTCATAAGAAACTAGCATGTACTCTTTTAATACAACAATATGTATAAATGCTGTTCTTTCCTTATAACTCAGTCTTTTATGCGAATACTATCAATTATCAGTCTAGCAGCACTATTCTGTCTGGGTAGCACAGCACGGGCCGCAGAATTGATTTTTATAGGGAGGTCATTAGCTGAACTATTAACTGAATTATGGTTTAAACATTTTAGCAAAATGCAAATCTGCACTTTTAATTATGAATCCACGAGCAACATACACCCTCAGGGATATCATGATAGTGAATGTTGCTTTCTTTATCAGTAGTTCAGCCCTGTGCTACAGCAATAAACAAGCATGGCAGTTCATTTCTAGTATTATTAGATGCTCACCGACTGAATCAGAAATAAAAGTATACAACTGTGAATGCAAACAAACAAACAAACAAACCCCCAAAAGAGGCCATTCCGTTTCAGTTTGATGCTCATAATAAATTCAAAATGACATCTCCAATTTCTTCACATTATAAGAGCGGTGCTAAAAAAGGAAGAAGAATTGTTCTTCATCTAAGTGGAACTGATAGACAACCTCAGGTGTTTGCTTTGGGCCTTTCATTTTTGATGAAGCAGGCAGAGCTAAAAGTGCTTTTTATACAATCCACTAGGGAAGAGGGCAGTCTTTTACATACAGTAATAATACAAACATGATCATAATCCTCAGGGATGAACGCCATCAGCACTTGTCACATTGTGACAACAGTAATCATTATTTTAAAAGGCACCATTGTCTTTAGATTGCCTTTGAAGTGTTAAATTAACACTAGATTGCTTTTAGCCTAGTATTTATAGAAATGTTCACCCCAACAAAAATGCTTTTAATTTTGATCATTAAAGACAAGATCTCTGAGGCTTCAGTTAGATTGTGTACAGAGTAACTCAGTCTTATGCATGCTGTTGACGAATATATGCCGGGAAAAAAAAAAAAAAAAAAAAAAAACGAGACTAAAAGAAACAAAGACACCAAGAGTGCACTAACAATGTTTTCCAAAGAAAAGTCTAGGATGAACATGACTGCTTCAAATAATCCAATCATAGTCAAAATTACGGAAATACACGAGTGAACTTGAAGTAAGATATGTGCTAGTAAGAATGTGTAATGTTATGTTTAAGTCTTCCTGGGTGAATTCATATCACTTTGGCAGAGCAAGATGATGATAATAATGTATGTTTTTTTTAAATATGTTTTTTAACCTTAAAGGGGTCATGACATGAGAAATCAAATTTTCCTTGAGCTTTTGACATATAAGAGGTCATCATACTATAAGAATATCCTGTAAGTTTTAGAGCTGAAAACTTCCTTGTTAGTCCAATAAAAGCTTTAATTGACAGCAGACCCAGAAAACGACAGGATTTACAAAGTGGGGATCTATGACGTCAAAGGGCAGCAAGCACCTCCTGTGCAGAAGATGATCAACGCCTACTTCATCCCTGGCTGTTTAGCCCCGCCCTCAGATTCAGATCCAGCCAGATCGAGCTACCAAGCAATAAACATGCCGTTGAGGATTACAAAATATTGTGCAGTGCCTGGACTTGACCGTAACGTAACAACATGTAAGTAACTGTGTTCATTCTAATGCCTGATCTGATATTAATGAGTCATGTACAGTCAGATGATCTTTGTCTGTGTGTCAGTAAATCAAACCAGTGACTAAACGTCAACTTGCATTGTTTCTCTTAGTATGATGAAAATAATCAGTTATTTAACGGTGATTAAATTATATAAAGAAAGCTCAAAGAAAGCCCCCTTTGTAATGTTAGCCAATCACAGCAGTGGGCGTTTACACTGAAGTCTCACAGCAGACACGCCCCTTAAAACGGAGCGTTCAAACCAGAGGCTAAAATCAGGGTAGGAAAAATTCCTTTTATTCATGAATTATGACAATTTTGGATGTAAAAAGCATACTAACATTATAAGTGCACCCCAGGAAACATTATAAAACAATAAACCAACGCAGTTCATGACCTCTTTAATGAACAAAGAATGTTCATCAAATTTGCTTTTGCATTTTCATGTTTTTAATCAATTTATGAAGCCACTGTAAACTGAATTGTTACATAATCAAGTTACAACAAGCAGTTTAGAGAGACTGAAGCTGGATCCATGGCATCCACCACACTGTGAAAAAGAATTGTTAGTTTATCTTAAAGTAAGTTACCTGGTTGCCTTAAAATTTTGAGTTCATTGAAATTAAAAATTTGAGTTAATACAATGAAGGAAATTGGCTTAATCAACAGAAACTCAAAATATTATGTTATCTGAACCATATTAATTATCTAAGTTGATTTGACTAAAGAAAAAATGTTCTTATAACAAATCATTTTTAAACTCAAAGAAATTCCAGCTTCCCACTCAACTATACAATCTTTTCAACATGACTTTAATGCCCCATAAGTCATGTTATCAGGTGAATACATAATTTATTGAACAACACACTAAAGCACGGACAGCAAATAACTAAAACACATAAAACATTATTAACATTGTGAACTCATTATAATGTTATTTCAGGAGCCCACCCATGCGTGCCTTTTTTATATCCGTAAATAGAGAAAACATGCTCTGGTTACTTTGATGTGTGTCTGGTGTGGGAGTGGCATAGGTTAAGGCTGGAATACACTACACGATTTTTAAAATCTGAACAGATTTTTAAAACACTAGGTATCATACACTTGCCAACTTTGTAAATAGTTACAGATAAAAGCTGGGCATCATACACTACCAGACTTTAAAATCGTTCGGAACACAAACAGAAACACGCGCCTGGTTGCTAGGAGACGCATGACAGACAGGCGAAAAAAATGCAGGAGATGAGATGACCACCAGCAGTGGAAGATACGAGGCAAATGCGTTTGGAGATAGACAGGGGTGGGTAGACACAGTCAGTATGGACAGATTACAACAGGAGTTAGAGGTAAATTGTGTAGTTTTATGATTATCCAAGTTGTTACCTTTAATATAATCAATTATTAGTCGCTGTGTACATTTAATGTAATATAATCAATAATTCGTAGCTTCTGACATTTTAATCCAGCTACATAACCAGGATAAAGCGTAAATATATAATGGATAGTGATGAATATTAACATATTTAATAATGAATGAACCGCAAAATGTGGTTTGCTAACTCTTTCAAGACAAAGCTAGTACAGTACTTACTAAAGTAATTTTTTCTATCATGGTGGAGCTCCACTTATTCTTCAGTGTTTTTTTTTTTTTCTGTATTATGAGAAGGAATTTCCGTATTTTTCAACCTGGGAGCGACTCGACTGTGTGACGAAACTGCCGCAAACAATTACTAAAACGGCAGATTCTGCATTTTCTGATTTAATTCATGAATGTCATGTGCGATCTCGCGGGCGCGGCTCCATCTAGCGGCTGTAAGCGGTATGGTCTCAACATGATTACTCGTCAAGCGCCAAAGCTTGTGATTCGTGCGCTGAATGAGGTAAGTTTTTCCTTATTACCCGATTTTGTACAGTAGTTTCATTTTTTTTTTCTTTGTGAATTTGCACCCTTGATTCGCATTGCTTGGGCAGCGTATGACTGTATCATGTAGGCTACTGTATTTATTAGCAACAACACATATAGTACACTGATATGTGTTCTAAAATCGGCTCAAAATATCAAACATGTTTAATATCCTCCGACTGGATGGAATCAAAATCTGAAGCTAAAAAATCGGAGTCTATGACCATGATATACTACGCGATTTTCCATGGAATCTGTCGGCTCAAATCTGCAGACTGGCTCTGACTTTTGTCAACTAGCGTCAACTAGTTCAGACTGTAAATCGGGGGGAAATCGGGGCAAAAATCGTGTAGTGTATTCCAGCCTTTAGTTGTCACAATGAGTGAGAATGGTTGACATGGAGCAGAATAAATCTTGAACCTTGGGGAATCACCAGTTTAAAAAAAAAAACGCTGAACACAGGAGAGTCTGCTGGCAAAATGAGACAATCAGAGCTTTTATTATGGAGCCCATAATAAAACCAGAATCAGGACTGGCTTGGCTGTTTGGAGATTGTGAGAACTGAGGGATTTTATTTTATTAAACAGATAAACTACCATATGTAGAACAGAGTCATTGATGCATCTAAAGTTTTTGATCGGGTTAACCATGCAACGCTATTTTTTAAAATGAGACAAAGAGGGGTGCCAGAATACATTGTGAGAATCCTGCCAGAGGCCAGTTGCATAAACTTACTATATTAAGACTGTGTCTTAAAAGGTCCCGTTTTTCGTGGTTTTTTGAAGCTTTGATTGTGTTTATAGTGTGCAATATAACATGTGTTCATGTTTTGCATGTAAAAAAACACAGTATTTTTCACATAATTTACTTATCTGTATACCGCTGTTTCCACCGTCATAAAAACGGGCTGATGACTTCCTTGTTCTATGAAGTCCGTCCTTCAGAAATACGTAACGAGTTCTGATTGTGCCAGCGGTTCCTGTGTTGTGATTCGACAGCAACTTAGCGCACCTTGCCTGGAAAGTGCTGCACATAGTTTTACATGTGGATTATAATTTTCGGGAACCGAGTTAAACATAAATTGTAACCATTGATCTCTAAGTACAGCGTCCCTGGGAAGGCCAAACAAAGGTGATTGGACTGCGGGATGAAAATAACAGCGTTTCGACGACATGGCGACAAACACACTCTACAAAATGCAACTCTTGCTCTTCTCCGTGGGAGCGCAACAAGACCACGCCCCCTTTTTTTGTGTATTCCTGTGGGCGGAGGTTAGTCAAAAAACTGTTTAGTGACGTCATTAAAGAAGGAAGTAGAGGGATGAAGTCCAAACTGGCCGTTCGATGTAGGCGACTTCTGTTAAATAAAATATCTCGCTTGGCATTGAACTTTGAGCTTTAAAATTTTACAGATTTTATTTATACTCTAACAACAACATTACACACTAACTAAAGTTTGAAACATGGGATCACGAAGAACTGGACCTTTAAGAACTAGTTTGACCAACTTGCAGTTAACCAAAGGGCAATCAATGTTATTTTTCCAATTCAAATTACACCAATCTACCTTTTTATGTGACTTTAAAAAATTAGGACCACTCTTCAAGAAAAACATTAGTGTCTTAACTTTTAAGACTAGTCTAAGTGGTTTATGCAACCAGCCCCATGGTCTATTGGTATGCCCACCAGATGATGCAAGTAAAATGGGGCAATAAAGTCTCTGGCCCTTTTGGGGTTAGTAATGGCAAGGAGGGATTTTGTCCCCAATTGTTTAATCTCTACATGGATGATCTATCTAAATGTTTGAATGCTTGCAAAACTGGGTGTATGATTGGGAATATTCTAGTGAATCATATTATGGTAACACTTTAGAATACTGATGCTTCATTAATGAATAACTACACAGGAACAAATGAATAATGCATTATTAACACTCTAGTAACTACTATTAACTAACAAGTAACTCTGATGAATGAATTAGTAAGTAATAGTGCTCAGTTATAGGTGGTAGTTCACTATTAACTAATCAGTAACTACTGTTTTTTCATACCTCTAAGAGAACTACTAAGAACTACTATATACAGGTTCATAATTAACATGAATGATGCATAATGTATAATTAATTCTAGAGTAAAGGCCTTGGTAAACCACTAGTAATGACTGAAGTATTACTAAATACTTAATAAAGGATTACTAATTATTTGGATCAGTATTCTAAAGTGAAAAACATGATAACTCTCTAGTAACTACTGAAGTCATTGTAAACTTTTGATGTTTTTGTATGTTTTTGTACAGTAATTCCTTATGATATATTTGGTAACACTTAAGTAATTACTAGTGGGTTACCATGATCTTCACTTTAGAATACTGATCCAAATAATTAGTAGTTCCTTTAGAAGGATGTAGTAACACTTGAGTAATTACTAGTGGGTTACTATGATCTTCACTTTAGAATACTGATCCAAAAAAGTAGTAGTTACTTTAGAGTTATATAGTAACTCTTGAGTTATTACTATCCAATACTTTACAAAAACCTCAAAAGTTTACAATGACTTCAGTAGTTACTAGAGAGTTATCATGTTTTTCACTTTAGAATACTGATCCAAATAATTAGTAATTCCTTCTTAGGTATTTGGTAATACTTCACTCATTACTAGTGGTTTACCAAAGCCTTTACTATAGAATTAATTATACATTATTCATTATTCACATTAATTACGAACCTGTATATAGTAGTTCTTAGTAGTTCTCTGGGAGGTATGAAAAAAACAGTAGTTACTGATTAGTTAATAGTGAACTACCACCTTCAGCTGAGCACTATTACTTACTAATTCATTCATCAGAGTTACTTGTTAGTTAATAGTAGTTACTAGAGTGTTAATAATGCATTACTCATTTGTTCCTGTGTAGTTATTCATTAATGAAGGATCAGTATTCTAAAGTGTTACCCATATTATGTATGCAGATGATCTTGTGGTGCATAGTCCTAGCAGTGCTGGTCTTCAACAGCGTTTAACTATGTGTTGTAATTATGGTCTTGAACATGATATTTTATATAATCTTGATGAGAGCGTGGTTATGATTTGCAGAACTAAGGAGGATAAAAGTATAATATTTCCAGTTTTCAAGTTGCCTAATAAGAGTGTGTGCGAAAGTAAAACATCTTGGACATTTCATCACTGAACGCATGACAGACGATAAGGATATTGAAAGGCAATGGCGTATGATGTATATGCAGGCGAATATACTTTTTTACGTAAGTAAAAAGTATTTAAAAGTAGAGTAAAGTAGTTTCTGTTCAGATGAGGTGCAGGTGTCACTTTTTAAAGCATATTGCACAACACTTTATACTGCCCATTTGTGGTTCAACTATAGAACATCTAGTTTACAGAAGCTGCAAGTAGCTTATAATGATGCAATGAGAATTTTACTAAAGAAACCTAGATGGCATAGTGCAAGCGAAATGTTTGTGAGTGCAAGAGTAATTACTTTTAAAGCACTGTTACAAAATCTTATGTATAGATTATCTGCCAGATAAATGCTTCTAAAAATGAGATTATTGTCGGTCTATCAAATATAAGGATTAGTACTACACGGTATCAGTCAAAGCTGTGGAGACATTGGTACTGTTGTATTTTTTAACTCTTTGTGTGTGGGGCTGTATATGTTGTCCTATTGTCTTTTTTTTCTCTCTCTCTTTTTTCCTTTTAAACTTGGACCTTGAGTCTGTAATAAAGATTGATTGATTGATTGATTGATTGATTGAGAGTTCATTATAAAGCATTATCTATTGTTCATCTGCAAAGTCACGCAGAGCCGAAGCAATGTTCTTCCGCAAAATGCATGCTTTTTTTTTTTTAACCACTAGAGGGCCAAATGTTACATTAGGCTTGTTCGACTTTATGCGGCGCTGCAAAGATCGTCTGCCGCCTGACAAAAGCAATGCTTTCTGGTTAGAAAAAAATGTGTCCAACTTCGATCGGTGCTGCAGCCACCTTACGATCACATGTTCCGTTAAAGTACCGAGACGAGCCGCCTAGGTCAGGCGCTGCAGTTCCTCAAAATCTGCTGTGAAAGCCTTGATGACGACACACTCAGATAAAATGATATATTCGTAGACTAAAATGAGTGAATAGGACATGAAATTTTCACTAAAAAAACAATTGCAACATAACTTTCTGCTCAAAACAAAAACAAATCAGCATCAATCACTGTACTACATCTAAAATAGGATTTCATACAAATGAAATGAAAAGAAAAGATTTCCTAAAGGTTTTACTTTGTCTTATTAATTTGTGTGGAAATACATTCTGTGGAAGGGACATTTGTAAACAGCCTGGAGATATCATTAGAAGCCCAACAGAATGAGCATTGGTCTGTGCTGTAATTGAAAGATAGTGGCCGCAGCTGCAGTACAGCAGTCCCCGTTCAGCATGCAATGATACCGATTCAAATAAAGGGTGGAGATTATTCCAGGTAGACAGAAATGTAATGATTAATTTCCTCTTTGGGTTCCGCGCGATCATATTAATGGGTAAGAAAACGTGGCATTGTTGTGCACAAAGCAAGAGTGCTCCTGGTGGTACCCACAGTGTGAACTTTGAAATGATGTGTTCCTGTACCTCAGTTAGCTGCCAGGATACAAATGAGTCACCCAGCATCCCACGCCTGCATGCACATCCACCGTATAATAAAGCCATTTCACCCAGCATGAAATAAAAGACCATTTTCAAGTTCAGTGATTGGGTTCATAAACTCTCTCACACGCGCACGCAACAGTTTGCATATACACGTCAGCATGGTTGCAAACTTACACGCTGACACACCAAGCCACATCAATATTAGATAAAGAGAGTAGCTTAAATAATCACATGCGAGATAAGCAAGAATTGCTACATAAATTGACCAAACAAAACAGATATAATTTCACATTATGCTATAAGTGCGTCGCTTTACATTAAGGAAATTCAATAGAAGAATGAAAGGGATAGTTCACCCAAAAATGAAAATTGTCATCATTTACTGTCCCTCATGTTGTTCCAAACCTGTATAAATTTCTTTCTTCTGCTAAAAGGAAGATATTTGGAAGAATGTTTGTAACCAAGCAGATCTCGCCCCCCCACTGACTACCATAGTAGGGGGTAAAAAAATACTGTGTTAGTCAACGGGGGGCGAGATCTGCTTGCAAACAATTTTCCAAATATCTTCCTTTGTGTTCAGCAGAACAAAGAAATTTATACAGGTTTGGAACAACTTGAGGGTGAGTAAATGATGACAGAATTTTCATTTTTGGGTAAACTATCCCTTTAAAAGCATAATGCCATCTGATATTCACCTGAAGGAACCCTGCTAGCCCACCCACTTCAATATATAACATAATAAAGCTGCCAACGTCAGTTATTACCATTTTTTCCCTTCTATAAAGCATCTTGCATAAAATATGGCTCCAACGGTCATGTGCTTTTCAGGTTTGGTCACTGTAGTTTAAAACCTCACACAAAAGGTACGTTGTCCCCCTCCAACACACCTTAATCAAAGTTTGCGAGCATCTTCAACGAGCGATTCCACTGCCTTTACATCTTAGTTCAAATGTGAATCTTTGTGGCAATGCATTAGTCATAAAAATCATAAACTGTTGCCATAGCCACTAATTAACTTGCCCGGATGTTTTTAACAAGAGCATGAATTAAATTTGCCTAACAATGCATTGCCTAGAGGTTTCTCTCCTCATTTAAATAATGAAGAACAAATACAGTTAATTTGAGTTTGTTTGTTTTACGTTTATAAAGTTGTATGATTATCCCCCCCCCCCACCTTATTGACAAGAAATAAAATCTGTTCTTTTGTGATGGAAATGTGATGGAAACAGTTATTCTGGCAATGCTGTCTTTGGTTTGTCAATAAACCTTCATTTCTTCTGCACCTTTTGGTACCTTATCCACAAATACCTGAATAATGTGTGATTCAACAGCGCCCTCTTGTGTGTGTCCTGATGGTCCACATGAACTGTTGCTATGCTACAAAGGACAATAAAATATCAGCGATTTCAAGTTCACCATCAACTATCATGTAACACAAGCAATATGGCTTTCTTCTCCGTCAATAATTGTGCTTAATTACATGACCTGACTTGACCTCAGATTTCCATGCAAAATATCACAACACCAATGAAATACTGTATACAGCTACTTTTTTTTCTTTTTTTTATTATTTGGAAAGAATGTGCATTTCATATCAAAAGCAAACCACATAATCTCTTTTAAAACAAGATGACTAGATCAGTAAAACCTTCACCTGGCCTCTGAACCCTTGATAAGTTTATGGATGAAAGGAGCTATGGAGGAACTCAGTGTCTTGTTTACTTTAACAATGACATACGTGAAGGGACAGTCCTGTCAATCTTCATACATTCTTCGAATGTTTATGACTGCGAAATTACAGACGCTTACTTAATAGAAGCCAGTTAATTTAAGTAATTTGTATTAAGTTACACAAAGGCAAGAATACCAACAGGGTAGCCATAGTGAATGTTTCTGTTTGGCAAATTTTGTCCTTGTTTCCTTTTGGCAACTGTATGCATAACTGATTATTTTAGTGCTAAGTAGAGTTTCAGAGTCTCTTATGAATAAAGAAATATTTCAAGAGCAGAAATCTTACCTTGAAACCCATTCATGATGCTTTTATGTGCCTACCTACTCTTTCTTGACATGAACACCATTTTTATTATTATTAGTGTGGCCGTTTATGCTGTTTGAGCTCAGCTTCCCTTCTGCCATCAGTTTCTTGATTTGGTCGTGCGGCCCCTTCCCCATCAGGGCTGAAGGGTAGCGGTAGGAGCCTCCGATGCGGTCCCACAGGGTGAAGTACTGCCCGTAGTTGTAGTCAAAGAAGAGGTGGTGGTCAGTGTGGTGAGCTGAACCGTTGATGATTGGTTCCATCAGGTTTGGCACGCGGTAGTCCCCATCATGGATGGAGATGGTCCATATGTTGACGAACACATACAGGGCTAAGTACAGGACCTTGTGTAGAGGGAAGAGGAAGGGGTAGATGTGGTACGGCAGGCCCTGAAGAAATCCATCCACGGGGTGGAAAGCGTGGCTAGCGAACGGAGTGGGGATCTTCCACACGTGATGTGGTTTGTGAAAATACTGTATATAAAGGGAAAAGGCATTATATTAAAGACATATCTTATGTAAGGGGAATTAATGCACTGTTACACAGAATGGTTATAAATATGGCAAAATGTGTTATATGGAACACACTTGTATTGGCAGCAGAAAGCGCATTCAAAATCAGAAACAATATGCATCATTTTTTAACCCACGCAGGTGGGTCACTCTTACTATGTAACAAATTATTAAAAGAGGTGCTCCAACAAAAGATGAGGTGCAACCAAACAATCAAAAATGCATGTGAATTGGTAAAAGGTGCAACACTCGCTCTTAAAGAACTCACACTTTATTGATTAAAAACATGACGTTTTGGCCGTTCAAGGCTTTCATTAGACATCTGATGAAATCTGATGAAACATGTCTGATGAAGGCTGAAACATCATGTTTTTCAATCAATAAAATTGTAGTTCTTTAAAAGTGAGTGTTGCACCTTTTTTCGATTCTCAGTCTTACTATGTACCCATATAATATGGATGTTAATATGGTGGATAAAATAAACAAATTCCTAATAAAATATAAATATCAGATAAAAACTAAAGGGGAAATTTTGCAACTAACTGAAATAATTCAGTTGACATTCTAAAATTTGTAAAACTACAGCTGAAATAAAAATAAATTAAAGCTATACAGAAATATATATATAAAAAAACAAAATTTATAAAAATGACTAGCACATAAAAATCACAAAAATTAAAACTGAAAGAATAAAAAATAAAAGCTAATTCAAATATTAATACTATAATCATAATAATAATACAACTAATAAAGTAATAATATTAAAATAACACTGTTCTAAAATACAAATAGATTTTTTCTTTATTGTTCACATTCTCATCAAAGCCTTTTTTCTTGGGAATATTGCTTTAATTGATTAATACATTTTTCCTATGTCCTAAATATAATCCTGTCTTTTGAAATGTTACTCTTTATTTTCACCCTTTTCTATTTTTTTCCCACTGTTAATACAAATTATAATTAATAAAGTCTAATTAATAAAATAATTAATAAAGTATCTGAGCTTGACCAGAGCATATTCTTCTATACCCTTTATTAAATTACAACTAAGCATATTCATTGAATGACCCAAGCCTTGCTTTTAATTATACAGTATATGAACTGCGTTGCATTAACATATATCTTAAATACCTTATATATCAACTTGTGGTGAAGGAATCTGTGGATCCAGTAAATGCACATGTCAGTGAAAAACAGGAAAGAGACCATGCTGAAAATCAGCCCTGACCAACCTGAAAAAACAAGCATAAATTGTATGAAACAGTTTATGCAACATGATTATCTCAAGCATATCTGACAGGCTGCATCACTGGCACTTTCTAAAATTGGGGCTGTCAGTTTGCTGGAACCAGATTCAGTCATTTTTAATGTGTCTGGTCTAGTTTGTTTTAAGTTTGAAAGCCAGTGGTTTCCACAAATTCCACTCTTTATATATATCAATACCTATGACCTACTTGACAAAGTGAAGACTTTGTCCGTGTAGTATTTGCTTAGCACAAAGTTTGATTGGCATTTATAAACACAGCTATGTTCTCTTACCGAGGGGTGATTCATCGACACTGTCGTACAGTTTGCTGTATCCCCTGACCTCAGCGAAAAACAGTGCTACTGTAGGTATGCTGATATAGGGCAAAGACCACAAAGCATACTTTATTTCACGTTGCACCTGGTTCTGTGGACAAAAGAATAACAAAAAACACGTACATTTTTGCCTCTGATCCAAAAAATGAGAAAATACACTGTAGGTTGCTAGATGCATAAACAAACCTCCAAAAATTGAGGGTGTTGCTTTAATTTGTGGTCAAAAACAAATAAGTAGCTCAAAGCACCCAGGCCTAGATATAAGATTGCAGCACCCAGGTTGGTGACCACCATCAAGCCGATGATCTGTCGAAGAGGCTCGTCCTCGGGCCATGAGGAGGGATACACATATGGAGTAAAGAAGTAATAATCTGCAACGTTCAGCACAAGGTCCATCTCTGACCTTAAAAGGTGGACAGAAGTGTGATTAATGTCTACAATGGGAATAATGAAGGTGGCTTCAAATTAAATCATTTGAGCATCATTGCTATATTGTAAAAAAGAAAGAAGAATGGTTAAAAGAAATACTGAAAACAAAAACAAGAAACACACAAGTGCACTTTCCCCAACATTTAAAACAATAACTTGTACTTTCCCAAGACAAATGATTTAGGAAAAAAAGATTATACAGAATGAATGCAAAGTCTGTGTTGTTGCTGTTGATAATAGATGTTCATATCTGAAAGTAAATGCTGTAATAATTGTAGTAAACAGTCAGCTCACCTGTAAAGGTGCTTTTGAAGACAAGCCAGCGAAGAAAATAACTGAGGTTTAAAGCCCTTACAGAGGCCGTCCTTCTGCTCTCCCTGTAGAAACACAAACGGACGCAGCCAATAGCGGCTCACTTCCTCAGAGCGCGAGCTCGTTTCTTGACATCTCATTGGACAGATGTGAGATCTGGTCATGGCGTTAGTGATAGGAAGTCCACGAATCGGTTCTTTTGAACAGTTCGTCTCAAAGAACCGTTTGAAAACAGATTCAATGATTATTTGACACCTGACCGTCCAAATGTTTCATTAAAACTGTACGAGGCACACTTTGTTCTCGATTAAGTTTTATTTTTAAGATATTTATTGTAATTTTATCTGCCCCAGTTCATTTTGTTGTAGCCACGAGTCAGCTCATAAAATACATACAAGCTATTTTTAATTTAATTATAATTTGTATTTACAATTAACAGTACTAAAATTAATTTACACATATTGGCTGAAAAGATGTTGCGCGTTTTAGTAAAACCGACTCTGTATAGAACTGGCATGCAATCGAAAAAATATTTCCAGTGCGACATGTTCGTACCAATTCGTCTATTCGAACAGACGGGGTTTATGAACCGGTTCAAAAGATTCATTGAAAAGATCCGTTCGAAAATCGTGCATCGCTAAATGGCGTTACAGATGAATCGGAATAAATTAAAGAAACACCGTGATTACTCGGTTTTATTAATCCAGGTGCATCATTGACTAGATTTTGTATGCGCAAATACATGTAGGAATTTTATTGCAGAAAATGTCAAATAAATAGGATATGTCGTCATCAGAGAGCGACATAATAACAAACGGCTGCGCTGAGCAGTGGGCACAAGACTGAAGGGGTTTGTTATTACCGTCACTGTTCACTACAAGTACTGCACTTCACTCCATACACACCATAACAGTGTTTCAACGTAGTTTGATCTTCTGATTGTGTATCAAAGTCTGATCATGGACAGTGAAGTACAGAGAGATGGAAGAGTTCTTGATCTCACAGACGATGCTTGGAGAGAAGACAGACTGCCATATGAGGATGTAACAATCCCACTGGTGAGACTGGATATTTACAGTGCATCAAAATTTACGTACGTTATCTCAAGTAACACTCGCAACGATTGGCGAGTACTCTAAATACAGCAGTCAGCAGTGCAATGTGCATATCAAATTATATTTTTACCAACATTTTTTTTTTTCATTTCATAAGGTAGTCAGATCAGCCACATATTTCAAACGTGAACATGTATGAATAAATATGATTTTAGCACTTTGTATTATATATCATATTTACCATAAATTGCATCTAAGCCTGTATGATGATTTAACTTTCTCTTTTTTCTGAAAGAGTGAACTTCCAGAAGCAGAACAAGACAACGGCGGATCAACTGAGTCGGTCAAAGAGCAAGAGATGAAGTGGTCAGATCTCGCCCTGCAAAGTTTGCACGAAAACACCCCAAACATCGGCACTTAGATGAGGAGGAGCTCTGTCCTCTCCAGCTGACCCCCAGCCGTTTATCTGCTCGTGTGGGTGACTGATCCAAGATTTATAATAGAAAGTACACAGACTCATTTCTGAAAATATGACATTAAATAATTGTGTGATTTGAATTAAAAGGGTTTCATTGTTTTGATATCAAAAGAACTAAATAAAATGTTTAAAATCGAAGCGGAGTATCAATCAATTTGAGTTTAGTGCTAATTGTTTAAACTGGAAGACAATTGGCACTCTTACAATTCACAAAATGTTCAAGGTTTCAGATTAGTTAGTTGCCACCTACAATTGATCAAAAGTGACAGTGAAAACATTTATGTTAGAACATTTTCATTTCAAATAAATGCTTTCTTTGAACTTTATATTCATCAAAAAATCCTGATTTTTTTTTTTATCAAGGTTTCCAGAAAAATAACTTTTCAACTGCAACATAAATGCTTTTTAAATATTAGAATGATATTAGATATTACATATTAGAATGATTTCCCAGGGGGAAAAAAAGTACATTTCTATAATATACTTAAAGTGCTCTATTTTTTTGCACTAATTTTGTACTAAATGTACTAAAGAATTTTTTGAGTATATTAAGAACATCTAAGTGTACTCAACTGTGCTATTGAGAACAATGAACTAAAATGTGCTTTTAATATACTATCTCTGTATTTAAAAAATATATTTAGCTACCACTTGTAGTACACTATGGGTTCAAATGTACTATAAGTGGTATCTAAATACATTTTTAAATACAGAGATAATATATTAAAAGCACATTTTAGTTCATTTTTCATGGTGTCTCAAAATAGCACAGTTGAGTACACTTAGATGTTCTTAAGAAATACTAAAGAAGAATTTTTAGTACATTAAGTACAAAATTAGTGCAATAGAGCACTTTAAGTATATTATAGAAATGTACTTTTTTTCACCTGGGTTCTGAAGGATCAAGTGACAGTAATGGCTGCTGAAAATTAAGCTTTGCCATCACAGGAATAAATTACTTTTTAAAATATTAAAATATATATATAAAAAAAGTTATTTTAAGTTGTGATATTTCACAATATTACTGTTTTTAAAATAAACAGCCCTGGTTAGCATAAGGAACTTTTCCCTAAAAAAAAAAAAAAAAAAAAAAAAAAAAAATCTTACCGACCCCAAATTTTTGAAAAGCACAGTAGTGTTTACATGAGTAATTGCAGACAGCAATCCTTCTACTGCAGTTGTATTAGCAAAAAAAAAAGTCTATCAATATAATTTGTGATATTTAACTAAAATGACACACATGCAGTTAGTTTACTAGAAATAATGCAAGCAAGCATGATAGTTAATAATTGAATTAAATGTATAAGCAATAAAGAATGGAATCAATAAATCATTCCTGCTCTCAGGCTAAGCTTAATTTTATTTGGGTTCAAAGGTGACACTGAAATTCTCCAAGTGTTATCACAAATATATTTGAACCATGAACCATTATGTTTCAGTCATAGCCAACATATATAATACTTGGTATTACAGAAATATGTGTTCAGCTTGGTGGGTCCTTAGGCAGATATGTAGAGGTTTGGGGGAATATGACCGAATAGCTATAGATTTACAGTACAATGGCTTGAGTGTAACATATCAAATGCGGTCTTCATGGAGGTCTTTTTTATATACAACAATCCATTTCGCAGCCAAATGAAATCAAGACTATAGCTGTGCTCTATTTGAAAATATTCTTCCAAAAAAATGTGCATTCAAAGACAATGTCATTGAAGCCAAAAGAAATCAGAATGCAGGACGATACAAGCTTGATTAAATTAGGCCACGAGGCTTTAATGCTAATGTTTTGGGTCAAGTCCTCACGAGGAGGATGCCAGCATGGAGATGCTGCATTAAAACTTCAGTTTGGTCCCATAAAATAGAGGTTACATATGAATGCCTTTATTTTTTGCACACTAGCCACCCAACCATTTTTTCACAGTCTAAAACAAAAACAAAAAATGAGAAAACACAGCATATTAAATGTCAATCATAAAAATGCTGGCAAAATGAAAAGGAACTTCATAAGACTTGGCAAAACACAAAAACAAATGTTATCAGGGAATCAACCACAAACATACAAATTATGCCATTGTGAGCTTGGGCTCATTTGAATACTCAAACATGAATTTCAAAATTATCGCTAGGCAATAATTACTGTGACAGAACGGAAACATGCAATGACTTGGCAAAAGAACAAAACTGGGTCCACCGATCATTAACTCTCCTTTTAAATTACTAAAATATAGGTTTATTTCCATCTGACAGAATAAGTCTAAGAGCAATGTACATTGTCCTCATTGTAAAAGCACAAACTGTTAAGCAGAATGAAATGGACCTTACAGTTTATGGATCTATGTGAAATTTAGTAATATAGTTTGTTACAAAAATGTAAGTATGCTTATGGTCTAAAATCAGTCAGATACATATTTTAAATCACTAAATGTATCAAAAGCTCCCTGTCAATAACAGATTTCTCTGAAAGAGGGGAGAGAAATGTCACTTCACACTGGCACTCTCACTTTCAGTCATTCTCCAACTCCTTAACGAATACTTCTGCAATCAAATCCGCATTCATTGTTTGGTCCCTCCAACAACAACGAGCAACCTATCCAAGATTAGTTCAGTCAAATCTTGTCAAGTTTTCAAATGAAGAAAGAAATCCAGTTGCTTGTGAGTAACCCTATCATATGTAATAGTAATGGCACAGTTTGGACAAAATGAAAAATGCACATTTTGGGCTCCCAACCTGAAGGCAGAAAATTAAGAATTTCATGTACCACCTAGTTGTGTACACGTAAAATTAAGCAGGGTGACTTAAACAGGGGTTCCTTTCCACTGTTACTGTAACATCCAGAAAGTACACAATAAGGTACACAGAACTGTTCTGTAAAAGATAGATTACATGCATTTCTAAAATGCAAACCTTTACACTTCATTTATACCCCATCCCAGACCTTTTCAAAGTAATAAAACAGAACTAAAGAATCCCTTATATCCAGTAGTACTTATCAGATATACATCATTTCAGATATACATCTGGTTATGGTTCATGTACCATTTGTCAATATCACAGAGTATCTACAGTATATAACAAGTTATATCTCCATGTTTAAACAACCGAAATTATGGTACATTCAGTTCAGTAAAAAGTCTTTAACATTTCTTTGTACATTTAAAAAAAATGAAACGATGTAAACAGTCAGGCGGCAGTCCACTGTCCCGCAGAGGCTGCTGAATTATTATAATTATTATTGACACTTACAATAATGTTCCAAATCTATCCCATTTGTTTTTAAATGCCTGTTCACTCAGCATTGATCTCCGTCTCTGGCCTCTGCACTGAAAGCTCAGCTTGTATGAAGGCGCCCTGTCCCAAGGCTGTGGAGTATGCACGATTACTGTGCGGAGTTGAGAAACCAGGGCTATGATAGGAGCTGGAACCACCCCGATTAGCTAGTGAGGTTTGGGGCTGAGGTACCGGATGGTAGTCATCCAGGTTGTCATAGTGTGACTGTAAAGTAACGTTGCTTTGTCTTTGCCCCTGTGACTGATGGGAGTAGGATCCACTATCTGAACTGTCCGGTAAATGTGCGGGAAGACTGGTCTGGTTGTAATGCTGCCGCTCTCTAATGCTATGGGATCTCTCAGGCTTGGGTGGAGGAGCTGGCTTCACAGGAGCTGCTTGTTCATCTTCACTGGCGCTGCTTGTGGCTTTAACCCTGCATATGTGGCGATCCAAATCTGACCTTTCGTAACGAGGTTGGGCGCTCCTGCTCTCAGAGTGTTCCTGCCAATGTTTACTGCTCAGTTGCTTTTCCCCTGGCTCAAACTTCGGGTCAAGATGGCTACCCTCTGGTAAGTGCTGCAGACTTCGTGGTTGAAGTTGTGATTGATGTGAATGGATGGATGAGTAGGTCCTGGAGCTGCCTTGTTTTGTGGTTTTGTCCCCCATTCCATTTCCTTGGCAGTGCTTCTCTGTTTCCATATACAACAGGACATCTGGATCGGAGATCAAGTGCCTGGGAGCATGCTGAGATCCAGGAACGATATTGTATCTGGCCTCTTTGCTTTCTGCGGCAATCAATACGGTTTTGCCGGGATCTGATTTGCTGCGCAAGTGTAACATGTCTATATCCACAGGCATGTAGGGTCCCACATTGTCATACTGAGACATAACAGAACCCTTCACCTTTTGCCTTGCTCTGCTTTCCCTGCGGATAGAGTGTATGCGAAGCCTCTCTGCTTCCTCTGGGTCCCACGCAAAGTAAATACTCCCCTTTGAACCACCGTAAGGTGGCATGTCCCTGCTTACGAAGCTATGCTCCTTTAAAGGAATGAGGTGCCGTGAAAGGTAGTGGTAGCCTCCGGATTTGGCTCCAGATCGAAGGATAGGGGCACTGTCCCGACCGCTGAAGGAATGGACATGCCGTAAACGGATTGTACCGTAATGGTCCACATCGTAGAAAGGGGCATCCAGAACATGAGAACCAGAGTAGGGGCTGTACCGGTACTGAACTCTTCCATTCTCAAAGTAAGGCTGCAGTTGTGTGACATGATAGTCAGCTTGAGAGGGTGGTTGGTGAGACTTGCAATGGTAGACTGGGCGTTGGTAGTAAAATAACTCATCATCGGGTGGAACCTCGGTTCTGGTGACTGGCATTGAGCGGATAGCTGTGGGGGGCACATGTAGGGAGTGGACCCTGCGGATTGTTGGGTACACGGTAGGTCCATCTACCTGGCTGTAGCCATGGGAGTGGTGCACTGAACTTGGAGAAATGTACTCACCTCTTGGCAGGCCACGAGATTTCATGGACTGGTGGTAGGACCTGGGTCCAATTGTATTGTACCGGCCATCACCGTGGCCTCTATAAGAAATCTGTGGCTCCGATTTTGACACGTAAGAAACGTGAGGTGGAACACTCTCTGGCCGGTAATGGTAGCCCATTGTAGCCTGACTAGAAGGGGTAACCCGCTGATGGTAATATGCTTCTGCGCTGGACTCCAATAGGGCTGCCTCCCCTTTTGAGTGGTAAATATAACCTGATTGATGAGTGGAAGACCTGCGGTGAGGTGGATGAGACTGTGGGGGAGTCTCCTCCACTGAGCCCCTCATGGATGTCTCTAAAACGGCATGAAAGTTGGCAGGGTTTGCAGCCTCAGTGTTGCAGAGAGCAGCCATTGCTAGTTTGCTTTCAAGCGAGCGAACAGGGGGTGTTGGTGGCGTCACTCCCTGAGTATGGTGTTGAGTAGTGCCATCTCCCTTTGGATGGACAGGCTTTATGGATTCCCATGGTTTTTCCACAGGATCAAGAGGCGCTGCCGGGGTTGGCGCAACTCTAGCATTGGGCTGCAATTTGGGCTGAAACTGAGGCTGTGCTTGTGACTGAGAATGAGGCTGAACTTGAGGCCGAAACGAGGCATTAGGTTGAATCTGTATTTGTGGCTGAGGCTGAAGAATTGCAACTGGTTGATCTGCCGCCTTTGTGGATTTTGGTGGCAGGACCGTTTCAGTTATACGGATCTAAGGATTAAACCCAAACAAACACTGTTAGGTGTCTATATTACATATTTACATTTGATATTTACATGTGCTGTAAATTTAGTTACTGATAGTGATACCAATACCAGATTAATGATCAAATTATTCTCAATGCCAATTTTGATACAATATGATAAAACTACGTACCAAACAAACAAACAAAAACATATGTAGTCTACAAAGTTCACATAAATACTAAAACTAAATTAAAGCAACATCTTTTGATTCACCATACTTCCACATATGGTTCTTGATGTTTTTCTTTTCCTTAGCGGTACTAGCAGACAAACAGCAATAATGCTTAATAACATGCTCTTTAAATTTTGAATTTACAATGGTGAAGGCCTGGATCATGAATATAAGGGCTGCACGATATATCGAATTTATCGAAATATCACAAGTGTACATATCGCGGCATGCATATCGCAATGGCTTATGCTAACTGAATGATTGTTATACTTATGAAAAGTCTAAGTTTACGGTCGACGCAGACAGGAGAGAGTAGACTGGACACATGACTTACATACGTGTGGCGTGACATGCTTAATGTTATTAGGCGCAATAAGCGAAGTAGGGCCTACTCACGCGCACAGGAAGCCACCTCACAGACAGCGAGTAATCCTGATTTCAGTTCTCTTCTGCAGCTTATATGGCCAAATACACATAAAATTGTCAAAATGCCCATCTTGGTGAGTATTCATGCAAACACATTCAGTTATGTCTTAAGTGGAGTAAACAGTTGAGAAAGAAAGCGCGCACGTAACAATATATTGGATCCGTGCAGCTCTTAAAGTAACAGCAGCTTAATGTTAATCAAACAAAAGACAAAGAAAATCACTTACTGCTCTTGACGGAACAACTTTTGTAGCTTTAATAAGAATCAGTATATATTTAATTCATACAGTGAAGACTAAGCAGTGTTTTATTTGTACATTTGATTATTCAATTTCTGTTGTTAAACTTAATGTAGGCCTACCTGAAACCCTAAACACCCCTGGTTTACACTGACATTAAAATGACACTTTTTACGTAGCTAATGCTACAGTAAAAAAAACTGCAGTTCAATTTCATAAGTTGTAGGGATGTTGCATGTTTCGCAAAAAGAATGTGAAACATGTATGTTCGTTACATCAATTTCAGTTTTTAAATATATTTAAATATTATATTTATTTTTACACACTTAAAAGCATTATAGAATCGCATATCGCATTATTTAATGAGTTATCGCATATCACATTTTTCTTCAATATCGTGCAGCCCTAATGAATAATTATAACAATGTAACGTTTAGCCTTGGTACTGAATTAATAATGCAACTGACATCCCTGCATGTGCTAATACTTACCTCAGAGCTGGGTTGCTGAATGACAGCATCCTTGCTGCTGATAGTTGGTGTAGTGGTTGTGGTGGTGGTTTTGGCTGTGCTCACAGGTGTCTGGCCCACAGCAGGCTGCTGCCTCTCTGGGCTTTTTTGTGTCTGGGAAGCTTGAGAAGGTTGACTAGAAGGCATAGCATTCTGGCTTGCGGTCTCTGGCGAGACAACATCCTGGCTGTTGCAGGAAATGCTGGATTGCTTCCCACTATCAGATGTGTTAAGGTGCAGACTGACTGAGCGAGTTAGTTTTTCAGGTGGGGTGGATGGTGGAGAAGACGTAGGAGCGGATATCTTTGACACTTCTACTGCAGCTTCCTCCAGGGATGGCTGTGATGGCAAGGAAGGAGGATGAGGCCAGTCCAGGGTTTCCAGTAACTCTTGTGGCTTAAGAGGGGACACTGGTGTAGGGGGTCCAGAGGATTGCCTCTGAGAGAGAATGGAGGCCTGCTGGGCAGATTCAGCTAGAGCTAGTGCAAGCATGCGGGCAGCGTTCTTTGGTGGGGGAGGGGGAGGGATGAGGGACACAGAGCTGACAGGGACATTGCCCTTTGGTGAGTCCAGAGCTACGGCTCCTACGGATGGACAAAACAGAGGGAACTCAAACAAGAAGGCAGGCTAATATTCACAAGAAAGGTAAGAGAGGGAAATGTTAAATTTCTACAGATTGTGGACAGATTTCTCTACACTGAGGGCACTCATGCAAAGCGTTACTGGTAAGAGCCTGGTGAACTAAACCTGAAAAATCAAATAATTATCTTATGAAATTGAAACCCAGTGTACCTGATCATTTCACAGTAGCATCAGGGTCAATGACATGTTAGTAAGCATCTCACCGTTTTATCACACTGACATTTTAAAAACATGCTCATCACGGATGTCAAAAAAAATGTCAATGACTTAAACATTATGAATTTAAGCTATCATATCCCTGTGTTTCATTTTAGCTTACCTGGCTGCTCTTGAGAGCAGGTGACCTGTAGTGTTTGTGAACATTCAATGCTTGATATGTCTTTACTCTCAAAGGCAGCAGCTTTAGAAAGAAGCTCTTGTTGAATGGCTTCACTCAGGGGCAGATCAGTGGTTCTTGACAGAGAGCTCAATTTTGTAGGAGAGTCGAGAGGAGATGGAGGAGAAGAGGGCTGAAGCACAGTTCTCTCTGGACCTTTTCTTAACATAGAGGCAGCTGATTCAGAGATGCTTTGAGGAGTCACAACAGCTGACTTCTCACTGCTCTCAATGGACAGAACTGGAGTTTTCTCTGAGACAGATGCAGGGGGCAGTTTATTTCTATCCTTTAAGGCTGGACTGTAGTCTGGAGACAAAGAACAGCTTGTAACTTTAGCTCTTACTGGCGAGATTGGCTCTGAGACACTGCCCGGACTCCTCTTTAGACTGCTTGAATCTGCGTCAAGTGACAAAATCGAAGTCTCTGCCAGAGGAAGGCTACACTGAAAGGACATGGGGTCAAAGTCTAAAGAGGCCATGCCAATGTCAGGGGGGCTCAGGTCCACGTCATCAGCGGAACGGGGCGGGGAGATGAGAGCAGGCACACAAATTGGACCATCATCCCCATCACTGTCCCCTTGGTCCAGGTTGTCATATGAGTTACAGTGTTGTCTGCTATCCAGCAGGTCACCGTTGAAAGAAGCAGAGAGAGCATCACTGCTGGAGCGAGGTCTGCGTGGCCTGTAAACCTTAGACTCTCCTGTGTTATAGGAAAAGAAGAAACTTCATTTCACAGTGGTTGATTTATAATTTTATTGTGAGATTTTTTGAGATTTAGTAATCTGTTACCTTCAACGTTATGTAGAGAGGTGAGAGATTCCTCACTTTTGGCAGACCGAAGAGTACCAGTGTCTCCTCTTCCTCCTGAGCAAGGGAAAATAAAGTGGGAACAGAGAAATTGCATATACATGACCAAACAGATACATGGTCTCAGGAATACTTGATTCTGATTGTGGTTAATCTGTGCTCAAATATTATTGCTGTATATTGATGTTGTATATTCACACCGCACAGACAGACACCAACAAACATGTTTGTTGGGTTTTGTCAGATCAGTCTGTTACCCCTGTGGGCGTCTGTTGGCGGTGGTCGGGGTTTGTTTTCAACTGACTGAACAAGTTCAATCAGCGTTTATCGTTGTCTGCTGGGGCAGTGTGATATTTTTCATAAAATTCTAAAACCAACGGCCAAATTGTTTGTTGGTAATTGTTGGAGTTTGTGTGGTGTGAATTGGCCTTATGACAGCCAATTCCTTGACTCTCTTAACTCACTGCATTCTCTGGCTTCTCAAATAATTAAATAACTTAAATAAATGAACATGAAATATTCATTTGAGTTTATTTAATCAATCATTCAGTAAATATCTCTGTGTAATAAGCAGGATAGAATACAATCAGCTGGTCATTATCACAAAATGTACCCATTTGGCATGATGTAAGGCCTGATTAACCACTGGGTTTACTGTGTGATAATAACCATCTGACATTTTGAGATGACAAAATGGCACAACACTAACCAGCCAAAGCCATGGCCTTGAGTTCATTTGGTTCACTGGGATTGCGGTGTAGTTTGCGTTTAGACATCGAGGAAGACTTGCCCAAGTTGAAAAAAGACCGCCAACTGCCAACTGGAGACTTTTTAGACTTTATGGGCTGCCTTTTCCTTGGAAACAAATGAAAAAAGGCACAAAATGTATCTCTATGAGAATAACAGGCACTCTGTCTCTTCATGAAAACAGAAACACTTACATGGTTATAGATTTTAAATCTTGCATTATACCTCTCAGTGGGGAATTCAATGACTGTGTGGAATTTTCCCTGTAAGGCTGCAGGACCCTCTCCCACTTCTATGTACTTGCTGTCTGCAGTGATGGGCGAGTTGATCTGGGCCTGGGTACGTGCCTGTGCCTCTTCTAGTGTTAGCAGCTTTGTGGATGGAGAGGGTACCAGCAAAGATTTAGGCCGAGACAAAGAATTGTGTCCTAAGACGACAAAGAAATTTGTGATGAATATATAGCAATTTAAAAAAAAAAAAAAAAAAAAAAAAAAAAGTTTAAACATACGATGAAATCTGTTTGTGTCCATACCCGTTCCTTCTCGTATGAGTGAGCTCAGTTTGGGGCTGAAGAGAACATCCACATGGTTGAGGATGAACTCCACCACAACCGACTGAATTCGGACCTCCATGAAGGCTGCTGTTCCGCTGAAGCAAGCTGATTCTATTTGCTTTGACCTTTTTAGTTTAGAATAAAATTCAATTATTAGTTATGAATAGTAGGTTTTTATATTCATAGCTATAAAAATTATATCCAGATGTACATCTGTTTTCACACAGTAAAGTTGCATCATGCAGAGATCTTACCTCAGTAAGTTTGGGGCCCAAACAATGGCCAAATTCTTTGTATGCATGTTTGTTACATAGCTGAAGGTTGCTAAGTGGGAAAGATGCCTCATAAGAAACTCAAGGGTCCTAAAAGAGAAACATAAATACTAAACATTAAACCTACAGATGCATTAAAATCAGAAGCCAACTAAAATTAGCATAATGCACTAGATTCAGGAGCAAACTCGTTGAGGTAATGTTAAGTAATTACAATGTTGTAATAACCGCCTACATTTTCCTCAGTCATAGATATACTTGAACTGCATTAGTGATATAATTAGTATGCTTAATGCAGTAGATGAATAAAAAGGCTCTAACATTAGAAAAATGTGGCTTTGTTGGAGAACTGCGAGTCCTGTAGCAACCAACAGAGGGCACTGTGGTCATTTACAAACCTATAATGTGGAGGTGGCAGCTGCTGAATGACATCATGTATTTTGATCAGCCTCTCCTCGTCAGTGGCTGCTGACACAGCCTCCTAAAAAGGAGAAGAGTGGGTGTAAATCAGGGTCACTGCATCTAGAACAGCTCTAAACAACAAAAATATTTTCAAACCCATGTTCACACTGTACTGCAAAGTGAACAAAAGCACATGGTCAGTCCCATTTCCTGTGCATTATAGTTTTACTGCTTCCACAGCAACCAGAAAACATTTATGCAGTCTTTACTCTGTCCTTTTTTTTCATTTGCAGTGACTTTTATCAAGAGATGCTGTAAATGTCAGTACTGTGTTTGGCATGCAGCTGAACTCCTTACGAAGCAGGGCTCTAAGAAACAAACCATTCATTTTGTATGCTCATTAAAAGCAATCAATAGAACAAATGACCACTGCACTGCTTTGCCAGTTTTATCACACTAAGAACTAAAAAGGTTTTGATATCATTGTTGTTCTAGTATAATAGGTGCTCTCAGCTATTTGTATGACAAAGAGTGTACTGTATAGAGTGTGTGTCTGAGAAAAGGCTCTTTAAAAGGATAAAAACGAACCGAGAATTTCTCATACAGCTGGTAGGTGAGAAGTGGGTTGGGAAGCTCTCGAAAGTAAAGCTTGCACAGGGAGCCCACGCAGTGTATGTCCTGAATGTAAACATCTTTTGTCAGATCCGGGATCTGTTCAGAGTCAAATTCATGCCTAAAGAGAGAGAAAGGAAGTGTTTTGGGCTTTATGTATTCAGAAACACAATGACATTGTAGGCTATTTGGTGTGCTTAAATAAATTTCAACCAATTTGGAAGATATGAAGGAACCATCAACTAATACTGGTTGTAAAATGGGCTATGCCAATATCTAGAGAGACTACTTTTACACAAAAAAAAAAAATGTTGACAGCAAATGAAATGCACACAAAACTGCTGAAATAAAGCACTTATTTTAAATATCCTAATGCACAAAGGATGCATTAAATTGATCAATAGTGGCAGTAAAGATTACACAAGATTTCTTCTGCAAATGAATACTGTTCTTTTTCTGTCTATTCATGAAAGAATCAAAAAAAAAAAAAAAAAAACATTTTAAAATATATAAAACTAGTTAACAGTTATTTTGAACTGGAATAATACACCAATCAAGCATAACATTATGACCACCTTCCTAATATTGTGTTGGTCCCCTTTTTGCTGCCAAAACAGCCATGACCCGTCGAGGCATGGACTCCACTAGACCCCTGAAGGTGTGCTGTGGTATCTGGCACAAAGATATTAGCAGCAGATCCTTTAAGTCCTGTAAGACGCGAAGTGGGGCCTCCATGGATTGGACTTGTTTGTTCAGCACATCCCACAGATGCTCGATTGGATTGAGATTTGGGGAATTTGGAGGCCAAGTCAACACCTCATACTCATTGTTGTACTCCTTAAACCATTCCTGAATCATTTTTGCTTTGTGCTCACGTGCCCACTGTTGGGGCTTTCAGCGGTGGATGGGGTCAGCACGGGCACCCTGACTGGTATGCAGCTATGTAGCCCCATACGCAAACAAACTGTGATGCACTGTGTATTCTGACACCTTTCTATCAGAACCAGCATTAACTTCTTGAGATATTTGAGCTACAGTAGCTCATCCGTTAGATTGGACCACATGGGCCAGCCTTTGCTCCCCACATGCATCAATAAGCCTTGGCCGCCCATGACCCTGTCGCCGGTTCACCACTGTTCCTTTCTTGGACAACTTCTGATAGATACTGACCACTGCAGACCAGAAACACCCCACAAGAGCTACAGTTTTGGAGATGCTCTGACCCAGTTGTCTAGCCATCACAATTTGGTCCTTGTCAAACTCGCTCAAATCCTTACTCTTGCCCATTTTTCCTGCTTCTAACACATCAACTAAGGACAAAATGTTCACTTGCTGCTTAATATATCCAGCCCACTAACAGGTGCCGTGATGAAGAGTTAATCAGTGTTATTCACTTCACCTGTCAGTGCTCATAATGTTATGCCTGATTGGTTTATTTCACAATATTACTCTTTTTACTGTATTGATCAAATGAATGCAACATGCAAAAAATATTAGCAACTCCCTAAAGGGTACATTTAGAAACATAAAGGGGAGGAAAAACTTGTTAACTGGCCAAGCGAACAAGTCAACTTTTTCTAGACGTGGTAATGAACCCCATCTAATCTCTTTGGGTCCCCTCATATCCTGCTGTATTTGAGAATACAAACATTCCCATCACAAAATGTGATTAGCAGCAGCTTAATGTTCAGCCATTGCATTCAGAGTTTCTCAACCAGTATGATAAATCCATATCTCTGCTACTTGCAATTAAGGAAGTGTGTTTATGTCCTACCGCAGCTTCTGAATGTTGGAGGCAATCCCAGAGAGACGGTACATTCCATCAACCACTCCATGCTTCTCAATGAACTCAGTGCAGCTCTTGAGTACCTGGGGGACTAGAGGTTTAGACAAAATGTTACTGGAGCATCCTTTTTGGCACATAATGTGAGAGACTTGTCAAAATGCCAACAGAATAGAATGCCAAATTCTTTATGCAGTTAATCTTCGATTTTGTTAGCTATAAATAACTTTGTTGCCGTAGCACAGGTCCGATTGTCAGATAACAGATCTGTGCTCTCCTATATAAGCAGAGGTAATAGGTTCACATTTGCTCCAGTGGCATTAGACAAACTCCAGACCTCCAATGAGACCTTGCAATGTTTCACCCAGTGAAATCAGTCACAGACAACCCTGACTGGCCTCTAGTCTTGGCAAACTTTATCCGACAGATGAGTGATTCCAAGGCTCTCAGAGCCCGCTGTTCATCTTCATTCCGGACATAGCAGTCTGAAGCACAAAATCCTTAAAAATGCACGAAAATTCTGTCTCTAAGCCATCTCCAAAATCATTCAGCGCTTCAAAATAAGGATGACCTGGGGCCATTGTGAGTGTGTTTCAGGGCAGCTGATGCAGCTGTCACATGCCCTAGGCCAGTAATACACTGTAATACACTGTCAGTATGTTTTATGTTCATTGATCATGTACATGCGTTTTTATGCTTTGCAAATGCTGTTTGTCACCAAGCTAAAGTTGTCTAGCTGGCAAATACAGACAAATTGTCAAAATTGTGAATGGCTTGTGATAGTCTTGGAAGCATTAAATTACAGCTGTATAACTTCCAATTGTTTATGCAATAATGAATTATATTTAAAACGTAATTTATTCCAGTGATGGCAAAGCTTAAAGTTCAGTGTCACATGAAATCATTCTAATATGCAAATATGGTTATTATCAATGAATGAAAATAGTTTTTCAGGATTTATTGATGAACAGAAAGCTCAAAAGAACATTTATTTGAAAAAGAAATGGTTTTCTTACATTATAAATGTATTTATTGTCACTTTTAGTCAATTTAATGTGTCCTTACTGAATACAAGTATTCATTTCTTTAAAATAAAATCTTACTGATCCCATATTTTTTAATGGTATATTTCGCTGCACAAAAAAAGACATTTATTTAATTATTTATTGAGTGGGGCCAGTGATAACATCGACAAACAACAAAACTAATTGCTTGATTTGGCCAGCATATCTTTTGAGCCCTTTGAAAAATGCAGCAAGTTACAGAGGCAAACATCCTAATGGCTCCAACTGAGAAAGATTAAAAAAAAATAAAAATGAGTTTAATATGTTTAAGTGCATTGCAGGGAGGTCTGCAGAGCTTTATGTTAGTATGACTGATCCATACTAATTACTCACCACTGGAACAAAGTGTTTATCCATGTCGTCTCACGTTCCTCTGAGATCAGAGTGTCTGAGACAAAGAGTACACAGTCTGCCATTATCTGTTTTACAAACACATTAAAGATGTGTGCGCTCATGGGTGGGAGTGGGCAGCGAAAGTAGCAAAAAGTTCAGATCTTGGTAGCAAATCTAAACTTTATCATCTATATAACCCACTACAATGGGTGACCGTTTGTAGCAGTTTTAGGAACACATTTTTAAAGAATTCCAAGAATTTCCTCAGGGAAGGAATGTCCATTCTTAGGCATTTTAATAAAAGTGATTTTTTTTTTTTTTCCTTCTAAACGCAATGGTCGAGCAGTCGCACCAAGTTGTGCGGATCCTGTTTGAAAAGGACAAGGCTTAGATTGTAAGGGCAAGCAATGGCTCAGGGAGGATTTGAAGTCAAACAAATGGAGCAAATGCTGAAGGCTGCCAGGGAGCTTTGAATCAATGGGGAAGAAATCTCCAGACACAGCCCCCTAACCATTCCTACTGACCTTTAGACCCCTTTAAGCCAATCTGTTGCCACAGCAACCCATGCAGACAGATCCAAGGGTGACTCTATGGGAAGGGGTTAGCTATGCTTTCCAGCCCACCCACACAGAGTCAAAAAACAAGTGTCAAGCACCGTCTGGAGCACGACCATGAGTAGGACCAGAACAGACAAAGCTCACCATCATGGCCGGAGTTGAGAAGATGCTCTCCTAGGTCACAGCCAAACACCCTCTCCCTGAGGATACCTCTTTGCTTCAGCTTCTGCTTGGTCGGCCTGGACTTCATGAATGTGCGCAGAAAAGTGATCAGTTTCCCGTGCTTCTTGGACACTGAAAGATAAAAATTAAAATATGCACATTTAATTACATATTCATGTCAGGCAATAATGCAAGCAGCGCAACAATAAATGACCCAAAGAAAATGCAGTTTAACAACACAGGCCAGTGCCAGTCACACCATGTGAGTGAGCCAAGATCTTACGAAATGAAGAAAAGTAAAAGCACTGGGTTGTGTGAGAATAACGAGTTTATGCATTAACCCTTTTCCTTTACTGAAGGAATTTTTAAAATCCTACATTGTAAGTGTTGCTTGAATTTCATCAACCAAAAAAAATTACATAATTCACCTAAATTCCTCCAAGTACATCCTCCATCTTTTGGTGTTCGTTCTACATCTTGTAGAGCAAAATCAAACCACTTTATTCTCTGTGGATCAATGCAACGGTTATAGAAACCAAAAGTAGAGCATAATATAATCAACTATGAATGATGCATGATGCTGAAACTTGAAACTAAGAGCTCAGCTTTGGAAGAAAAAAGCCTGATGATGAATGGCTGACATAGAACATCTGTGAAAGTCTTCTTAAAGTAATAAATGCTTCCTTTCATTTTATTTTTGAAGGAGGCCAAGAAGCAGGAAGGACGTCTCAAGCTGTTTGGTCTCCGGAGCAGCTTGCGTTGACATTACACCGACAGTAACTGCCTGTCAGAGGTCAAAAATCAGCAGCCTGACCTAGAATTTGCATTGAGAAACTCTTGGACGCAGCAAAGGAAAAGTATCAAAAGAGAAATCCCAAAGATTTGACAGGAACACAAAAATGCAAAGTATTTTCACTGGATTTATAAACCTCATATTGCAATTGCTAATTCAACTTGGGTCGTTATCATTGTTTCTCATAAAATATTAGCAAGCTTAGCCTAAATATTACAAACCCAAGAAATATTTGCATAAGCTGTATGAATCAGCAAACAATCTGTTGCCGGAAACAATTTCAGCGCTATTACAAATGCAGCTGGGATTCCTGAAAAACCATACACTGGTTCATCTGTGTTTATGTTTGCGTGGGCACATGTGGTGGATTTAGTAGTAGAAAGAGCACAAATTATTAGCAAAATAATTGCAAATATCACACTGCTGTTTATTTCAACAGTTTAACTCCCTGTTGATTTTAAAGATGTGATTCTTTGCATGCTGAAACCACAGTGGACGTGGCAAGGGGACATCTGCCAGCTGTGATCTCATCTGTTCCTTTGTGTCTTTACCTTTTAAAAGGCACATTACTGAGTATTTTTCCTCATAAAAAATATTGAAATTTCTCCAACAAGCAGTTGCAACTGCTCTGAAGGCAATTAATCCTTTCATATCCAGTCGAGGTTGATAATAAAAAGAGCTGTTGTAGGAATTTCCTGTTCTACTTTTCAAGAGCCACTAAAGTAACTGCCACGCATTTCACAGATCCTCGTATTCTGAACACCACAACAAACCAAATACAGGGCGTGTGTTGAAGTTCAGAGAAGTGGCAAGAAGACTGTTTGTTATTGAAGAATGAGTGTTTCCTGCAGGCTGCACTTTTAACTCTGCCGAGGAGACACTGATGACGTCACAGCGCAACGTAAGTGACTGACACATACGTTTTTCTTTTCTACCTCCAAATCAAAGCTCAGCTTGGTTTGAAACACTTTTTATGCGAGTTCAGATGACTTATCACAAATTTCTCTGGTTTTAGTAATAAAATCACTTGTTGAAATTATAATACAAAAATATTTTAAACCCTAATTTTTCAGCAGATCAAATGAATAAACCCTAAATAATTCCTACACAAGTTTGCCTATTAAATACACTTCAGCTAGATCTACAAGTCTGAGATAGTTGGATTATCACTAAAAAGACAACTTCATAACTTACCTCAATGTTAAATATCCATAAAAAAGGGCAGAAAAACAGTGCTTGAGTGTTCTTAAGTTTGTCAGGCTGCAGCTGCTGTAAAGAGCTTGAGACACTGCGGTGAAGGATCATCACAAGACTGCTTTCTCTCTCGCTCTCCCTGCCAGCCGGTAAAAGCTAATAGTCAGCATGCATTCTTTCCTCTTTGCTTTTTCCCTCCTCTCCAAGTTTGTCCAGCCCCTAATATCAACTTTCAACAGTGTTGGCTTCTAACTGCAAAGATCAGGGTGTGAGCAGCCGCACAACCCAGAGAATGTCAGTTTCAGCCTGCAGGCTACTGCCTTTATCAAATATCCAATGTCGAGTGATGAATGTGATTTAAAAAAACAATGGCAGTACAACACAGCTGTCTCCTGTGATGTTCTAATAGGCTATAGCCTAAATAAGACCTAAAATAAGCAACCCATGTATAAAAAAAAAAAAGAAAAAAAAGTAATAAGTCAGACTAAGATACACATAGCTACACCAGCAGGGCAACAACAATTCACTCTTTCTAAAGAAACTCATTCATAGCCATGGCCATGTTCCATTCAGCTTTTACAACCCAGACTAACACGGTACAGCCATAAGGAATTGACAAAGACAACCTTGTCTGAGCTCTAAAGCAACAGGTTTGTGGCTAAACTGTCAAATAACAGAGAGATACGCATTTTGCACAGTAACGCTGACCCAGTGATGTTATCACTGTGATAATCACACACAAAACCATTCAAAATGTTGGGGTCGGTAAGATTGTCACATTTGTGAAAGTTCCTTATGCTCACCAAGGCTGTTTATTTGATCAAAAATACAGTAAAACTAGTGTACAAAAATACAAATAAAATGTTATAAAGTGATGAGAATACTTTTTGTGTGCCAAAAAACAAAACAAAATAATGACTTTATTTAACAATATCTAGTGATGGGAGATTTCAAAACACTTCATGCTTCATGAAGCTTCGAAGCTTTACGAATCTTTTGTTTCGTATCAGTTGTTCGGAGCGTGTATCAAACTGCCAAAGTCACGCCCCCCAGTGGTGAACCATTGAAATTTCAGGCTTGTTTGAGATGCATCGACGCTGCGCAGACTGATCAGCGTATAACATCAAAGTACCGCAAGAGCGATTCAAAAGCATAACCACTGATTCGAATCAAAACATTCGTAAAGCATCGAATCTTCATGAAGCAGTGCTTTGAAATTGCCCATCACTAGATATTGTTGAATAAAGTCGTTTAGTTTTTTTGCCGCACAAAAAGTATTCTTGTCGCTTCATAACATTAAGGTTGAACCACTGTAGTCACATGAATTGTTTTAAGTAT
Organism: Megalobrama amblycephala; assembly: GCF_018812025.1. Classification (NCBI taxonomy): domain Eukaryota; kingdom Metazoa; phylum Chordata; class Actinopteri; order Cypriniformes; family Xenocyprididae; genus Megalobrama; species Megalobrama amblycephala. Next base: position 13,531,861 of record NC_063061.1, read on the forward strand.
GTCTTTAGTAGCTTTCTGGGCATCTGGAAGTGTTAATTATGTTGCTGGCAATGGAGGCCTCACTGAGCCATCGGATTTTATGAAAAATATTTTAATTTGTGTTCAGAGGATGAATGAAGGTCTTACCGGTGTGGAATGACATGAGGGTGAGTAATTAATGACAGAATTTTCATTTTGGGGTGAACATTTACTAATACATAATTAAAATAAAGAGTTGTATTTGCTAACATTAGTTAATGCATTGTGAACAAACAATGAACTGCTGTATTTTTTATTAACTAACATTAACAAAGATTAACAAATACAGTAACATGTATTGCTCATGGTTAGTTCATGTTAGTTAATACATTAACTAATGTTAACAAATGAACCTTACTGTAAAGTGTGACCAAAGTTTTTTTTTCTTCATTTATTTTAAACAAAAATCTTTTCATTCTAAATGTATTTATTGACACTTTTGATCAGTTTAACACATCCTTTCAAAATAAAGGTATTAATATTTTTACATATATACAAATAATACTGACCCAAACTTCTGATTGGTAGTGTGTGTGCATATATACTGTACACACATACATATACATGAACAACAAACCTTGCGAACTACATCCAAATCATAATATCTGCTGACTTCAAAAGCCATTAAAAGTGTATTAATATGAAAGTGTATAAGTACAACAAACAATAAACCAGTCTCCCAACCCAACAGCTAATAGAAGTTCATATAAAAGTCTCTCTTTTCAGAACAAGCCAGTAAGGAAATATACAATCCCCTGAAGGACAAACGGACACATATTGCTATGTAAACCCAACACAGTTTGTCTTTCGTTCTCTCACAGTTCCTTCCAGCTGTCTTGGCTTGTTCACAGAGGCAGCTGCCCTTTACTCCACTGAGAGGAAGACATTGTTGCCCCACAAGGAAGTTAAGAAGTGAGAGGGAGCTAAGGGAACTACATCTGGAGCAGCACCTGCTACAGCTGAGAATAAGGGAATGAAATTAATGCAATTTATTCTGTGAATGCGAAAGTGACTGTAACAAGAAAGAAATTATTATACTTGAGACATTTTCATAACCTAGAATATGCATGCTATAAAACTTACAGCAACCTTTATCACTGTTACACCACCTGAAAGATAGGACGCTATGAGGTTAACCATTCACACAGGGCATTTGCTTAATGAGGTGAATGATTCATAAGGTGTTTTGTGTTATTTGATAGGCATTTGTTGCTCAGCGGAAGCTCTGCAGGGGAGCAGAAAGGTATGCTGTATTTGAGCATGCACAAAGGCTGAACACAAGAACGTGTTTGAGTCACCATGGAGAGACTAGTTCATATTGCCAGTGGACAATGCGGGGATTATTTTATAGCCTTTTTTAACCAGGGTCATGTAAATCAGCCAAGGAGTGTGTTGCAAAATAACTTCACAATGGGACTTTCTGGAAAACACAATGTGGTGCGCTTGAAAGAGCAGACAAGCTGTGCCATAAACTGACGTCACATACCTCTTTTCGAATACAGGCACATTAAATGTAGACTTAGTCAAAATAGCATGGACACACTGACATTAACATTCTGGTTGATACTGATAATTATTTTCATGTTAAGGCTGATACCTGATAAATGGCAGGCATTCAAATTCTATACTGTTTTGCCTAAAAAAATAAATAAAAATGTATCAAGTGAATTTATGCATCATAACACATTTTATGAAAAATATTTACATTTACATTTAAGTGTCTTATTCAATTATTAGTGTTTTCAAATATGAATTTAAAATTACTGTTTAAGGATGGTAAAAATTAGGGATGCACAGATACCATTTTTTAAGGACCGAGTACGAGTACCGATACTTTTTTTCTAGTACTCGCCGATACCTTTTTAATAAATACCGATTTATTAATTTCTCTCTCTCTTTTTTTTTTTTGGTGAAATGAAAAAAGTAATAATTTTTATGTTCTTGTCACAAACTTGAACAAAAATTTCAGTGTCCAATAACCTTCAAAAGGCATAATTACCCATATATACTGTATATAATTGTTGTTATATAAAAAGAAATTTACAAACAAATTATAAACAATACAACAAATACTATAGAGATACAAATTAAATAAACTTGTTTTTTCAGATACAGTAGGTTTATTTACCATGTATACATTTATTTAACATATTTTGTTGTTTTATTAATATTAATGACAAATATATTAAGACCGAATCCATGGATACTGACACATATCCTGTTTTCACCCAAATGTTTACATCCACTTAAGCCATAACGACTGTATTTACGTGAGATAATCCACATGATGGACATTTTGACAACTATGTGTGCATTTGACCATTCAGGCGCAATGAGAACTGATCGCGCACAGAAGAGAACTGGGATCACGCGGAAGAAAGAGAGAGCACCTGCGAGAGAGAGTGTGCGCTTCTGTCAGTTACGTCACGTGAGGTATCGGTCTATGGAATGGGGGGTGTTTTTACGAGTTCAAGTACATGGTTGGTATCGGTGCATCCCTAGTAAAAATATTTAAAAAAAAAAAAATAAAAATGAAGCCCCCAAATTAAAAAAAAAAAAATCTGTCAAGTTTCAGGATTTAAGTGAAATTAGGCATCACAACATGAAAAACTGAAGATTACATTTAACAGTGTTATTAAAATCTTAGCGTTTTTAAAGATTATTTTTAAATGAGCATTTAATAATGGCAAAGGTAAACTAAATATAAAAAATATTTAAAAAAAAATATATAAAAAGTAAATAAAAACTGGTGATAAGGCAGCATTACAGTAAAATAAAATGCAAAAACTGATAAATAATCACATGCATTCAAATGCAGGTCGATCGAGAGAGAGAGAGTGCTATCAGGGTAAATCTATAAGACATGGGTCAAAGTCACAGACACCTGAAGAGTGGGAAGTGAAAAGTGAAAAACAAGACTCCATATTAGTTGTGCTTGCACCAGATCCTATATAGTTAACACATGATGTTAGGAAAGACCAGTGAAACGTCATTCTAATGCTATGGAGTGCCAGGAGTGTTCAGACCCATAAGCAGGCAACTGTGCGGAGATGCACAGGAGAGTTTGGGGTTAGTCCGTGTTAGACGTAGTACATGGATAAACAGTTTGGTCTACCTGAGCTCAGCCTGTAGGGGTTTAATGGGTCGGGTGCCAATGCACTGTCCTGCTTTATACTCTCCATCTCCAAATCTGCATGCCGAGAGTAGAGAAGGGGAGAGGGAAGGAGGGAGGTACCATGAGTTAGAGAACATGAGAACAACAGCTGCACATGCAGCTCTATTAGCTTAGCAATCTTTTAGGAGTTTTCCACCTCACTCCACATTTCCTGTCCATTAGGGAAATTTCACAACAGATCTGAAGGTGCCATAAATGATAAAAGCTGGTGCAGTAAAATTCATGTGAAGACAAACACTAGTCTATCGTGGATGAGAGTGCTCTAAGCTGCAATGCAAGAGAAACAGGTTTATGATACTGCCCAAGGACAACTGATCCATACAGGGAGAAAGTGTGATAAAAGTAAGATAGTGAGAAAATGTGTGTGTGTATGTGTGAGAGAGAGAGAAAAAAAAAGCAAGAGATAGAGGGTGTGTGACTATGTTTGTGTGTATGTGTTTGAAAGGATGGTTAAAACAAAAACGAAATGGTCATTTACTTGGCCTCGTGTCATTCCAAACCGATATAACTTTTTTTCTGAAACAAACCAAACTATCATACAAAAACAAAAAAAACCCCCAAAAAACAGAAAAAACACAGAAAACAAAAGTCTTTACAGCTCCAAAAATAAAATATAAAGCAAAATAATAATAATAAAAAAATAAAAAGTAAATAATTCTAAAAATGTTCCCTGTAAAAAAAGAAAGTCATACAGGTTTGGAAAAACATGAAGGTGAGCGCGATGACTGTTTATTTTTGGGTGAACTAGCCCTTTAAGGCAAAAAAAAGGAGGCGTTGGGGAGAATATACCAGCACGCACAGGGTGGGAACAGACTCCAGGAGGCCGGCCGCAGACCAGAGCAGGGGGACGCTGAGGGAGCAGTGGAGGAAGCATGGTCAAATAACACATCAAACATGCAGTAAGTGCAAAGCAATGCAACATACATTCCAAATACATACCACAGGGTCAGTAGGTGTCTAAGCAAGCAGTAAAAATGAGCTAAACCCCAGCAAAAAGCCTCTGCAGTGTTAATCAACCAAAGCTAATCACATAAACTCTGTGTACCTCATTTTTTTTTCTTGCGTTGCCCTTAATCATGAAACCATAAAAAGCATTGTTGTAATTACGCACTAAGAGCACCAGGCTCTTTTCCGGGCTGACTGTGCTGTGCCATGTCATTGCATTTCTGCCATAATATTACTCCCACAAAATGTTTACCACAGAGCCCTCCCGCCCACTTACTGCAAGCCAGGATTCTGATTGGTCTGATGTGTCATGGTGATGATTCACCCTTCAGCGAATGCCAATAAGCACTGATTTGATATACAAGAAGGCTGAATCCAAACAGAAACATATGAAGGTGATGGATAAGTCTCCAGAGGGCTTGGCAGGCCGGTTAGTCCAAGTTATGATGTAAACCGACTGGTCATAAAGCGGTCCGCATGGTCCATGGCCACTCCAAATATGACTAAATGTATTACTCTTGTTAGGATTTTGAAAGCTAGCAACAGTCAATTTGAGATGTCTATTAATCTAGTTGTTTCTTTTGACATTTGAGTATTTGGGCAGTGAGAGGTTGTGGGATAAACCGTACCATGCAGCACCACAGTGCGTGATATGCACACACTGTGCACATATACACTCTCCAACAAACCATTTGGAGTGAAATCAAACAACAGCGCAACACAGATTTAACTACCAATGTGAAAAATTAAGAGGGTCAAAGGGTTCCTATGTGAGGAGGAGGAGGGGGGGGGTGGATGTAGAGTGGGTGCGAACCACAAATTTCCCATTGACGATGTGCTTCGAGATCTGAAACCTTGCATGTCTCACACCCAATTTGTTGAAATCTGAAGTGACACTTTCTTAAAAAGCAGCTGCACTGTTCCCAAGGACGTCAGGCTCCAAAAAACATCAAATTATAGCTTGTAGTCTTTTCTTCATGGAGGTTTGAAGATCTGTGATTCATGCAACAGGACCCAGAGGCTCCAGTCAGCACCTGTTCCAGTTCACTCAAGTACACACACCACACAGACTCGATCCATGGCTGATTCAACACGTCACTTCTTGTACACTTTGTTCCCATCCAAACTCTCTCGCTCTCAAACATGATTAATATCTTACTGCAACACATGAGTAACAAGCTAGCCTTCAAAAACCTGCATCTTTTCAAAGGCCCAACAGCCTTGGGAGGAATCTGAATGCTTATGAACAGCAAGTGTGACCTTGTGTTTTTTTTTTCCTGATGGTGTTTGCTCAGTTGGTGCTTTTTATAATGCCCTGCAGTGGAAGTAAGCTGTTTTGGGATGGTTAATACAGACGTGAGTAGAGGAACTGATGAGCTGTCCCAGCAAGATTTGAGGTATGTGTATGTGCGTGTATGTTTTGTGGTACCTGGTTTTGGCACTGAGTTGGTGACAGACTGTGGGACCTTGTCGTTTATCAGCTCCACACACTCGCTGGGAAAGAAGCCAACCTGTGGAGCGCAGAGAAGGTTTGAAAAGCTCCTTCTTTCTCTGGAGACAGACATACCAAGGCTTCATCATATCACTCTGCATTCCTGCACTTAGTCACATTAAGAAAATAGCATGTCGTCATAACACAAAATATTACAGTGTGTCAATACGTTATAATAATTCTTCTTGAGACAAACTACAAAGCTAAAATTATGAGAATAGCGAACTTTGAAATTTGACATTACTGGACAGTCATGCGAGAAGTGCGAGAAGCGTTTATGTACACATGGGGATCAGACGCTTCAAACAGACACGATTGCTTGTTCTGACAGAGGAACTGTTCACTGATGACATCGACCCGCCTTCAGATCGCTGAGTTTCATTCTGAATGATTTTATTTTTATTTTGTTGTGTTTAATAATTATGAATGGATTCGTATAATAGCAATATGCAGTCATATGGCACCTGTGGTCTTGTTTGGTAAGGCAGGTTGTGGACTTGTGCTTATTTAAGTTACTGTATAACTGAGCAGAGCAAGTAATTTTAAGTTGTAAAGAATGTCTGCAAAGTATGTTTTGAAGGTTTGAACACTGAAGGTTTAAATCTATCTTGAATGTCTTTTGTTTAAAATGAAAAGTAGTAACACTAGAATACAAATGTTTTTGTGAATAAAAAAGGGGGTGGGCATTGCAGTATTCGGAGAGGAGGGGGGGCCTTGGAGTAAAAAAGGTTGGGAACCACTGATCTAGGTAACGTAGAGTGAGCGGCCAAATAAAGTTGCAGTTACTTGCATGTTTCAAATGATAAGCCATATTTGAGGTTGATGGATGATAGGCAAATGTTTGGATTTCCTGCTTGACATACTGTAATTACTACAAGATAGATAAATATAATAGAACAAAGATATAAATTAAATAAATAGTGCTTTTAAGGTAAGTCTAACAGTATTCAGATACAGAAATTAAATAATCAAATGTAAAATAACACTGCATGATCTTCACTGTATAAATTAAATATAATGAATCTGTGTTAAAGCTACAAAAGTGATTTTTCTTTGTCTTTTGTTTGATTAACATCCATGACACAGAAAGCATCAGGGGCTTCTGCACTAGACTGAATGCGCGGCACGGATCCAAAATACTGTTACACATCCGGTTTTCTTTCTCAGTTGTTTCATTAACCTAAGCCATAATCAATGGTGTTTACGAGGAGAGTCGATCTTTTACATGCATTTAAACTATTTTTTTTGCATGTATGTGTTTGTTCAGGCACAAATAGACGTGGAAGAGAATGGCATGTGGTGTTCACGTGCGCCTGTGCGGCTCTCTGTGTGTGTGCGCGTGCACATTGCACGTTCAGAATTGAGTTCTGTTTCATGTCTCCGTGAGCTCAAATGGTTTAAAAATTGCTTGAATGTTTAAACTGACAGGACCTAAAACATGTTGAAATGATAAACTTTCATTGTATGATGGTCAAACTTTTGAACTGTGGTGTCTGGTCTGTACGTATGAACGATCCCTATACTAGACATCGCACATCCTGCAATGTGACTATCGCGGATGCGTACATCACGATTTCGATGCTAAAACGATATATCATGCAGCCCTAATTAGGGTGCAGCCCTAATTTTTAAAAACAAATCCAAATCTACTCCATTGTAACATTCCAGATTCATATAAAGGGACAAAAATCTTTGAAAACACTTAGCCTTGTACATTTCAAGAGCCATCAACCTTGTAAACCTGCAGATAAAAGAACCCAAAAGAAGATACAAAGTTCAGCAGTTTCTCAGGCAAAAACATGAACAACCAGACAAACTAACATGCTTGCTATGTTTTACAACTTATAGTTTGATTTTATCATTCTATCATTTACAAACCAATTGCAGATTACTTATGAATCAAGATAACAACAAAAGCTTTGGTTTTCTGTGTCATAAGAGCTAATCTTGCAGAAAACATTAACCATGTCTTAGTATAACCTTGACTTTGTCAACAATCTCAGACCGTTTTAGCAAAGCTCAGTGTCAGAACTTGATTACGTCTCTGACACTCCCTGAGACCCTGCTGACATCAGAGTGTGCTGATTGTGGTGGTGACAGCTGGCATTGCTGTGCACTCATGCTCCATCCAGACAGAAGCTGGCTACCTGACACAGCTGTAGCCTGCCAGAGCTCAGCGTCAGACTGCCCCCCGATGGATCCAGCACACATCTGCCACCATGAGCCAGTCTCACTGCACAGGCCCTAGCAGTGGCTCAGTGGAGAAGCAAAAATGGCATAACATGCCAAAACACTGCATACTGACTAGGCAAAACAAAGACGGCAATGCTGGGCATATGCTTGTGGGGCAATAAGAGAGAACGGTTTGGCAGGTTGGCAGAATGTGAAGTGACTCATGAGTGGGTTTGTGTACCCATGCACAAAGGTGAAGGATGAGCCAATCTCTTCTATGAAACTAGTGTTGTTTCACACACAGACCCATATTTTACACTGATAACAGTAACGGTAACAACAAATCCATCAAGCTTGTTTTTTGACACTTTACTAAATGGTGACAAAGCATTTGTAAAAGTATTTGCCAAATGGACCAAGAATGTTTTAAAATGTAACTTAAACGTTGAATTTAAACATGATTTAAATGTAGTTTTATTATTATATTTAACTATAAAATTGAAAAAATGTAAATAGTCTATTTGTCAATTTGGAAAGTGATGTATTAATGTTTAACATTTAATTATTTTAAATAAGAAATAATTTCATATGTCTGTTTGTTGTCAATTTGAAGGGTGATTTATTAATTCATCATTTTATATCAATGCATTTTACATGCAATACATTTTAAACATGAATTAATCTAATTCACATTATGTTAGTTTAATGTCAATTTTAAGTTAGCTATTAATGCATTGCTAGATTTAAATGTCATTTTAAGGATGAATAAATATGTATATTTATTTTAAACATTACCTGAACAATTTCATGTCTATTTTTGTTCATTTGAAAAGTGACATTATCCATTATTATTTGATTTTTATTTTTTTTTCCCCACTTCATTAACTGGTTCCTTCATTTTATTTTATTTTTGAGTAATTCCTGACTAGTTCCTCCATAGCAGCCAAGTGATTAAAGATCTGGGCAGGCAACACCATAGTTTGCAGGTTCAACTCTTATTAGAGACTGGAGAGCTATGATCAGTGCGAAAGCACTTAACTGTCTGTTGCTTCAGGGAGACTCTACCTGCAATTTCTGAACTGCCATGTACACTTAAAGTAGAGGACTAAATCACATGGAACAAACCTGGAAACCGTGTTTTCCTCTCCACCAGGTGGTGTCCTCTTTGGGTGGCATGTCTATTACGGAAACAATATCCCCCACCTAACAACGAAAGAGAAAATTATTAACAGCACTCTTCACAAAATAATCGTTATTAGTATGGCGTTCACATATCTTCAATACTACATTAATCTGTCTTCATTTTTAGCCCAGTCACCTCAAATGACAGCTCATCAGCAGCCTGTGCAATGTAGCGCTTGATCACGTGGGCCGCTGCGATAGCTGGAACATTTATGGATGACTCCTCATGCACAAGCAAATGATTCCCTTTGTTGTCAACCTGGAGAAAGAGATGAATTATGTTCAGTGAACATCCTTGACACTCACTGATTATTCATGTAAATAATAAGCGGTCAATCAGCTCTCTCAGTGGGCATCAAATCAGTACCTCCATCCATGTGAGGGCCGGCCCACAGTTGATCTTGTTATCAGCAATCGCTGAGAGACGGGAGAGGTAAGCCATCAGCATCTGGGAAACTGCCTGTTGGGAGAAAAGGAGCAAGAGAGGAAGGGGTAAGCAAGTATAACGGCTTCCAAAGGGGTAATTCTATAAATACAGAGTATTTTTACAGGGAGGTTAAAGGCGCACATAAACTTGAAGAACGAATGGTTTGAGTTTGCATACTTTCTCATTATAAAATAGTAGGGTAGGTGTAAGGAATGCAGCTTTCTGTTTAGAAACTGCGTAGAGTTTGGGCATAGCACACATTAAACATGTAGAATTAAAATCTATGTATATTTAAGTATGCAACTCATGAAAACAGCTGTTTGTGTTTCTACACACTCTCCAAATCAATGCTAGTCTCTACAGTGAAAGACGCAGTAAAGGGCTTGGTGTACATGTATTTGCGGCATAAGTCTGTCTTGTTTTTTGGAGTATATGTTTGGTGACTGTGGTTACTTTAAAAGGGCTGAAGTTGCACTCTGAGATATAAAATTATCTGGATTATACTTCCACAGCTTGCATAAAAACTAATATAGCAGGAAGAGGAGAGGTGGAGGAGTCTCATATTCATACAGCTCAAAAGATCTGTCTAATAAAAGAGCTCTACCACACATCTCTTTCTAAAACTTTACATCCTATTTAAACCCCATTACATACAACTCAGACTAAAAATACAGTAGTTATATTAAATTCTTTTAGTGGAAAAGAGACACAGCAAGATGTCAGCTCATCAGCAAAGAGCTAAATGTTTAAACCTGCAAGTGTGTGTATATATATGTATATACAAACACTTTTTTTTTTATATATACATTTCTTAAACCTCAGTTTCCAGAATTAACTGAAGGTAAAGTTGCTCTATAAAACGTCAATGTGTGTTTGTGATATTCCGCATATTCCCAGTTTGGCCTACTTCATTTGTTTTAAACGTCATAACGCATCCCTGTGTGTATTTATAATGCATAGTTATACAAAAGTCAAAACAAAAGTACTAAATCTAATCTAAATCACTAATCAAGCCGGTATCTGTCTCTCAGAAAAGATCAAATTGATGCACTTTCATACAGAATGGTAAAATTCAAATACTTAGAATGGTAAAATTCAAATACTTTTCCAACTCACAGCATATATACATATGGCAAATATTGGAGGGTATTTTGGCCAAATATAAACCATAATGTACAAGACATGGCCAAAGATATAACTGCTGTTTAAAAATTTGGGGTAATTCTTTTTTTTTTTTTTCCCATTCAACAAGGATGCATTAAATCAATCAAATGGGACAGTGAAGACATGTTATAAAATATTGATTTTTTTAAAAAAAAAATGCTGTTTTTTAAAACTAAATTTTATAATCACCCCAAAATAAGGGGTCTGATACCATATAGTGTATATATTAGTATAATATAATATGAAAAGCAAGTGTTTTTGTGATTGGTGAAGAGCCTACGAGAGAAAACATGAGATACATGTACCAGTGAAAGCCCATAAGAGTTTATTCATTATCCACAGAGCACTGATGTGATCTGTTCCAGCTGCACATGTCCCAAGATCCACACTCCTGTCAATTCTTTTCCCAAACATATGCTGGCACAGACTCACCAAAATGTAAAACAAAGGCCAAATGGGGCTGTAACAGAAGCATAATTAGGTCAAAGAAGACCGTATAGACAGCTGTGGGATTTCTCATATTTGATACATCTTCAAGTACCTCCAGAATCCATGGCAACTCTGCTTGTGTTGACTATACTAGAGAACAATGTGAAGGAAGTATGTAAACAGAAGTTGAACAGCGTTCTCTAATGATACGGTTGCCTGCTTCAGTTATTTGCTCATGTTATGTTGTGCTCCTGTGCTAATGAGGCTAATTTGTGTGAGATATCACATATTTAATGCATAGGCAAACCTCATAATGAGATCATCCTTTGAGGTGTTTGCTCCAATAAATCAGAGCCAGTTAAACTTTTAAGATCATCTCAGGGCTTGTAATACCAGGCCTCTATATTGCAACCATTTCAGTCGCATTTGCGACTAAAAATAACTGTGTGACTGTGAAAAAATATTTAGGTGCACCGGCGCGAGTGACCCGATCGATTCTCATGAACAGATCTATAATACAATCGGAATAAAAAGCACAACTCCCACAATGCATCTACACTGAACAACAGTTATGTTTCATACTGCAATCGGCTTCTTTTCATACCTTCATTCTAAGACTTTACTTCAGTCAGCAGATCAAGTGCAAAAGACGTGCGCGAAGGACTACACTTCAAAGATTGTTTACAAGGTGAAACAGGTATAACGCACTTATCAGACCGTCTCATGCAGCAGATGTTTCAGCCAAATTAACTGGAAATGCTACATTTGGATTATCATAAGTAAGGTTGGAAATTAACGGGGGCTTGGGGCAAAAATGCCTCCAAAAATTCATTAAAAAAAACAAACAAAAAAACACACCATTATGAATGCCCGTGCGCATACTTTCACTTTTGAAGTAGCGGCAGTTGCTTGAATGGTGGGTGTGTTCGTTATTATTCTTAATGAAAAACGCAACAACAAAACATTTACATGCGCATTTACATTTCGCTTTTCAATCAAATGTTCATCCATCATCTTGTCATTCAGAAAAGTGAGGCGAAATGGGTGAAGTGAGGTGAAATCTGACTCCTGCTGCTGATCTGTGCTGCGACTCTCGTTCGGCTCACTGAATAGAGCAGATGCGTTCTGTTTTAACTGTAGTGTCTAATCTCTAACTGAACTAAATGATTATTATTACTGTAAAAAAATCAAAACGACATTGGGGGCGGTGACGCGGTCATGGTGGGCAAATGATATAACCAATGTTGCTGCTGAACACCAGTAACACCGTCTATCGCAGCTGTTTCTCTGAGTATTGGCATGATTGCAAACCGGTAGGTGGTGTCAAGTCTTGGGCTAGAGCTCCGTCGAGCTGATTCCTAATTGTTTGTTTTTGCCTCGTAAAATCTAACTTATAATCTATCACTCTTTCTTTTTCGGTGAGGGAACACATCCCCAACATTATTTTATATAAAAAACATTTGGATTACCTTGATATCGCTAGTTTTATCCGACTTCCCGAACTTTCGCTACTAGCTTTAGCCCGTTAGCATTAGCGGCGTGCCACGCCCACGCTACGCTAGCGTTTGTACTCTTCTCTCTCACAATATTATTGTTTCATCTACTCTAATGGCGAGTGTATTGGATGTTTCTCTACCTTTATGTGCAGGTGAGGACACGTTTGAGCTGCATGCGGTGCAGTTGGAACTGCAGGCCGTGGAGCGGCAGATCCGGATCCTTCTCGAGAAGCAGGCCGAGTTACGCGAGCGGCAGACAGCGCTGGAAACTTCTCGCGCTGACGCTCACCAACCCTCGGTAAGTTTGCAGCGCGATTTTAACACTCCTGCTTCCTCTACGCCGTGTGTTTCTCTGCACAGGGCACCAAGAACGCGTTCATCCCAGCCCTCGTTCACTCCGGCGCCGTCACACCAGGGACCTTGGGTGCTTCAGCAGCGGAAGACGCGAGCCAGGCCTCGGACCAGGACCTCTCCTCCACCGCCCCCGGTCTTCGACGTCTCGACACGGAACCGCTTCTCCCCTCTTCGCGAGGCAGAACGCGACGCCGTGGTCATCGGAGACTCCATCGTCCGCCACGTCCACGCTACCACAGCCAAAGGTAAGGTGCGCAGTCACTGTTTTCCTGGTGCTCGTGTTCTCGATGTCTCTGTGCAGATTCCCGCGATCCTCAACGGTGCCGAGACCATCGGAGCTGTAGTGCTGCACGCGGGGGTGAACGACACCAGGCTGCGGCAGACGGAGGTGCTGAAGCAGGACTTCAGAAGCCTGATCGAGACGGTACGAGCCACATCGCCCGCGACGAAGATCATTGTGTCCGGACCGCTTCCGACGTACCGACGAGGACATGAAAGGTTCAGTAGATTATTTGCTTTAAATGAATGGTTGATGTCTTGGTGTAATGAACAGAAGCTGCTCTTTGTAAATAATTGGAATCTTTTCTGGGAGCGTCCTAGGCTCTTCCGTGCTGATGGCCTGCATCCCAGCAGCATCGGAGCTGATCTTCTGTCAGAGAACATCTCCAAGACGCTTCGCACCATATGACTAGTAAGTCAAACCTCAAATCACAGCCTGTGTTCTGCCCACTTAATTGATAGAAATGTGAGTGTAGTACAGTCTATAGAAACTGTGTCTATTCCCCGAATAGTGAGGTTTAACAATAAAAATAAAGGATCTAGAAAAAACCTAATCGTGATCAAACCAGATTTTTGTAAAATTACTGAACAAAAACAATCTCTAAAACTAGGGCTACTAAACATTAGATCGCTGACACCTAAGGCAGTTATCATAAATGAAATTATCACGGATAATAGTCTTGATGTAATTTGCCTTACTGAAACATGGCTTAAAGCAAATGATTATTTTGGTCTTAATGAGTCTTGTCCACCTGGCTACCGTTATAAAAATAAATGCCGCCTGATTGGCCGTGGCGGTGGTGTAGCAACAATCAATAGAGAGATACTTAATGTTACTCAGAGAACAAACTACAGGTTTAATTCATTTGAAATTCTTATGCTAAATGTTACACTATCAGATATAAGTAAAAAGTCGCTACTATCTCTTGCTTTGGCTACCGTTTATAAACCTCCAGGGCCTTATGCTGATTTCCTAAAAGAGTTTGCAGACTTTCTCTCAGACCTATTGGTCAACGTTGATAAAGCGCTGATTGTTGGAGATTTTAACATTCATGTAGACAATACAAATGATACGTTAGGGGCTGCGTTTACAGATTTACTAAACTCATTTGGGGTCGAACAAAACGTCACTGGACCCACTCACCGTCTTAATCATACTCTAGATTTAATTATATCACATGGAATAAATCCTACTGATATAGAAATTCTACCGCAAAGTGATGACGTCTCTGATCACTACCTTGTAACATGCGTACTGCATATTGATGATATTGGTCAAATTGCGCCACGATATCGACTAGGCAGAACAATTCTCCCGACAACTATAGATAAATTCACAAATAATCTGCCTGATCTGTCTCAGCTGCTCATCGTACCCAAACACGCAAATGATCTTGAGGACATGACTAGCAGTATGTACACCATTTTTACTGGTACATTAGATACTGTTGCACCGATGAGATTAAAAAAGGTTAGAGAGAAAAATACTGTTCCATGGTACAACAGTATTACTCGCGCTATGAAAAGAGAAACTCGTAATCTAGAACGCAAATGGAGACAAACTCGTTTAGAGGTCTTCAGAATCGCATGGAAAGACAGTTCGTCCCGCTATAGAAAGACTCTAAAAGCAGCCAGAGCTGAGCATCTTCGCAAACTTATAGAGAATAACCAAAACAATCCACGGTTCTTATTTAGTACAGTAGCTAGATTAACAAATAAACAGACATCACCAGAACAAAATGTTTCATTACAGTTTAGTAGTGATGACTTTATGAATTTCTTTAATGAAAAAATCGAAAGTATCAGAAATAAAATTGTAAATGTACAACCTTTGACAGAGTTTTATGATTCAGCTTTAATTATCGCCCCTCAAGAACAGTTGCAGTGCTTTACAACTATAGGACAGGAAGAGCTACATAAACTTATCACTGCGTCTAAACCAACAACATGTTTATTAGATCCAATACCCACTAAACTACTGAAAGAGCTGTTACCTGTAGCAGAAGAACCTCTTCTCAATATTATCAACTCGTCTTTATCTCTAGGTCACGTCCCACGACCGTTCAAGCTAGCAGTTATTAAGCCTCTCATTAAGAAACCACAATTAGATCCAAACGTATTAGCAAATTACAGACCCATTTCAAATCTTCCATTTATGTCTAAAATACTAGAAAAAGTGGTGTCGGTCCAATTGTGCTCCTTCTTGCAAAAAAACTCTATCTATGAAAAATTCCAGTCAGGATTCAGGTCTCATCATAGCACAGAAACTGCGCTCGTTAAAATTACAAACGACTTGCTTCTAGCTTCTGACCAAGGCTGTGTCTCAATACTAGTGTTACTTGATCTCAGTGCTGCGTTTGACACTATAGATCATATAATACTCTTAGATCGACTACAATATTACACTGGTATTCAGGGACAGGCATTACGGTGGTTTAAGTCGTACCTATCAGACCGTCACAATTTTGTTTATATAAACGGGGAAAAATCTAAGATCACGATAGTAAACTATGGAGTGCCGCAAGGATCGGTGTTAGGCCCTCTGCTATTTTCAATATACATGCTGCCACTCGGCAATATTATAAGAAAACATGGAATTAGTTTTCACTGCTATGCCGATGATACTCAGTTATATATCTCATCACGACCAGATGAAATCGCAAAATTATCCAAACTGACAGAGTGTGTTAATGAAGTAAAACATTGGATGACTAGTAATTTTCTTCTATTAAATTCAGATAAGACTGAAGTATTACTTATTGGACCAAAAACCTGTACACAGAATCTCTCAGACTACAATCTGCATTTAGAAGGATGTACTGTTACTCCATCCTCGACAGTTAAAGACCTGGGTGTTATATTAGACAGCAACTTGTCCTTTGAAAATCATATTTCATATGTTACAAAAACAGCCTTCTTCCACCTCAGAAACATTGCTAAAATACGGAATATGTTATCTATTTCTGATGCAGAAAAGTTAGTTCATGCTTTCATGACATCTCGACTAGATTACTGTAATGCATTATTAGCTGGTTGTCCTGCTTCATCAATAAACAAGCTACAATTAGTACAAAATGCAGCTGCTAGAGTTCTTACCAGGTCAAGAAAATATGATCATATAACACCAATCTTATCATCTCTACACTGGTTACCTATTAAGTTCCGTATCGATTATAAAGTATTGCTAATGACCTATAAGGCTCTAAATGGTTTAGCTCCTGTGTACTTAACCGATCTTCTATCGCCCTACAATCCTTCACGCTCTCTAAGGTCACAAAACTCTGGACTTCTGGTTGTACCTAGGATATCTAAGTCCACTAAAGGAGGGAGAGCGTTTTCACATTTGGCTCCGAAACTCTGGAATAGCCTTCCTGATAATGTTAGGAGCTCAGACTCGCTCACCCAGTTTAAATCTAGATTAAAGACGCATCTCTTTAGCCAAGCATTCACATAATGCATCTCATACCAGATCAACTGCACATGACTATCTTTGCTTAAAGTTATGAACAGCAGCTACGCTAATTATTCTCCTTTTGCTTTTCTGTTTTACCTCGGGACACCCGCCCTGAGGTGACTAGAGAGGACTTCAGCTTCAGTTTGGATCCAGCCTCTTAAGAAGACCTCAGACAACCATCACCTGTGAAGAGACGGCGCCAGCTCCTGCGAGGACTTCAGAAGACGCAATCATCTGGATCAACATTCACATTGCACAATCTCTATATCCTAATTTATTGTTAATGTAATTCATTTTCCAGGAGCTCTTTGCTTCTACCTTCAGTTAAACTGCTAACAGTGATTGTAATTAATTACCTAAAGTATATTATTTGCTAACTACATTCTTTAAATTGTAATGTTGACATCCATTTTCTGTAAAGCTGCTTTGAAATGATATGTATCGTGAAAAGCGCTATACAAATAAATTTGAATTGAATTGAAATGTGGTACTTACTGATCTTATTGAAGTCCAATAAAGAAGTTAATGTTAAGTGACTTAACATTTTAGCCACAATACTGTCTGTTTTTGCTCTATTTCATGAAAATAGTTTCAAACAAAGCCACACCAGAACTGTTGCACATGTCCAAGCAACAGTGATTTTGAATGACTGAATGAATGACTCGCACATTAAGATTTACTACCACCTACTGGCAGTTTTATATTTATTTTACACTTTAGTTAAACAGTAAAAACAGTCTATGTAAATGTGTCTAAATAGTACCACTTCCGATGAAGCTTCTGTGCCACTTCTGCAGTGCAAAGATGGATTTTTTGATTTCTTTTGATTGGTAACAGTCTCATTGGGTGTTATTGTTCTAACTGAATTTACTGTTTAACATTTAAACAAATTTTCTAATTTATTTTCAATTTTAATTTAAGAAATTGATGAAATATGATGCATAAATTTAGTAAGTTAAGAAAAAAAAAAAAGCTCTCATAATGGTAAAAATGCCCCTGGACATTAATTTAAAGGGGAAAATATCGCCCTGTAATGGTAAAATTAATGTCTGTTATTGATCAGAAAGTGCTCCTAAATTTTTTTCATTAGGAGCACAAGAAAAACGTTAGCGTCGAGCCCTGATTACCGAGTTCCCCTTTTCAAGATTCAGATACATCTTTACCAATATCTCTAAATTGTCTCTCTATAAACAAAACTGCACAATCCAATAGGTGAAATATGACTGCAAAGCTGTTTTCCTGTATTGGGAATCTCAAAGCGCCCAGTTACACACAAACCCCATCGTGGGAGCTTCCACTTTGCTGCTCAGACTTCCATTACTGCAAACATAATGGGCGGCATTATCAGCCACTCAAACTTCAAAGCAGATCAATTTAGCTGTGAAAATATGCCACAGTTCAAGTATACTACTCTGTGAAACAAATGCCGGTTATGCCCAACACAGCAGGGAGAAGAGGATTTTTCGTACACTACAGGGATATCCATCTGACAGTCTCTCAAGGGATGCCATTAGGTGCTGTTAACCAGCCTCACTGAGCACTCACTCATCACAGATGACTAAAACTGCACTGAGAGGGGCATCTTCCAGGATAAGCACCTTGTACACTGAGTATAAAAGGTCTGAAAATTCTGCATTTACCTTATAAAAAAAAAAAAAAGAAAAAAAAAAGAACAGCTAAAATGGTTCATTGGTCACAGGGGAGTGCGCTGAAAAAGAGCGCTTGGGGGTCTTACCTCTGCTCTCTCCCTCAGGCTGTCGAAACGGGGAAGCTCAGGGAGCTGGGAAAAGCGGCGGTCATAGATGCAGAGATGGAGATGCTTATCCAGGACTCGGAAATCTTCATAGCTCCGCCTCACAATCCAGCTTCGTCCCTGCGGGGCAGTAAAAGAGGGCAGTAACCCAAAAGGTAAACAAACAAGTGTTAGAGTGTGTTGACGTTTGGTCTGCAGGGTAAACATGAGGGCCTGGTTTTTGGATAAACCTCATCCGGCCAGTGTAGCACCACGATGACCACACACACAACAGCCACTTCAGAGAAGCCACACCACAGCTGTGTGTGAGTTTAATTCTGGACAAAGCAGCATTCAAAGCAATGAGGAGAGGGACAGTGACCACAGAGCAACTTTTTTTTTTTTTAGATTTGCATTTCCTAAAGGAAATACTAATACTTTTAGGGTAGATAAAGAATAGAATCCAATGTTTGGAGAAAAAACCAAACATGTATTCTGGATGTTAGATAAAAGCGAATCTCATTTCACATCCAGAAAGTTATGAGGGGGAAAAAGAAAAGTATTGGGTCACTCTTACTGGGGGAAAAAGATTGGATCAGATTTTTCAATGTTATGAAGAAAGACATGTTTAGTGTTCAGAAAACAACACTGGGTGAACTTAAGCAGGCAAGTTCTGGATTGTATCAGCTAACATGAAATAACTTGTAAAAGGAATGCTGCATAAAAGGGAAGAAGTTACATCACAAAAGTTTGTGGTCAAACTTTAAATATATTTATAAAAAATGATTCTTGAGCAGAAAATCAAAATATTAAAATGATTTCTGAAGGATCTTGTGACACTGAAGACTGACTGAAGAGTAATGATGAAAATTCAGCTTTGCCATCAAGGAATTATGTTTTAAATAATTATATACAATAGTAAAAACTTTTTTTATACTGTGAAAATATTTCATAGTATTACTGTTTTACTGATCAAATAAATGTAGCCTCTGTGGACATAAAGGACTTATTATTGAGAACATTTAAAAAAAAAAATAATAATAATAATACATCTTACAAACCATATATCATATAAAGTAGATCAACTCAAATCTGTACATGAGTGTCTCTTAAAAGGACTAAAGTTACATGAATTCACTACATTATTGTCTGACAATAGGATACAGTTCTGATAGGAGCATTAGCAGCTATATAAAGCACTTGAGAAATCCCAATTTGAAGATATTAATGAACATGAAACTGAATATGCTGATGGGATTCTATGGAGCAGCCTCTCATGGTGGATTCTCTTTGCCCCAATGCCTTTGCGGCTGCTCGGTGCAAAGCATCAATCATCCTGTCAGTGCTGTGCCGCTTAACTAGAACACACTGTGCACTCCCGTAGACCCACAGTTGACCATACCCGACCAATCAGATTTCCTAATCAAACGACATACAGCAGCATGTGTATTATTAGTTTATTAGTTACAGAACAGGTTTTTTGTGATATTCATTCAGGGTTAAAAATAGCTGCTTGCACAGCAAATCAATTTTGAATAGATTTGTGGCTAGTAAAATACTTAGTGATACATTTTCTCAATTCACCTACCATTAGTATGAAGATAAGGCACAAAAACTAATTTGGGATCCTTGAGTATGTGATAAGACTATATTGAATTCTATTCTTGCTAAATTTACATTGTATAGACCTATTATCTGCTCTAATGAACCTCTAGTCAATTTATGACACCAACCCTTTTAAAAACCATTTAGTATTTTTCCTTTCTCTTTTGGAATAACTGCACTTTTCCTTCACTCCTTCAGTCTCCAAGCCACAGAGTCCATATTCACAGTAAATGGAAAACCTCAAATGTCAATGATTCACCCTAAACACTTCTCTCTGAACCAGGGCCGGGTGAAAAGACTTAAAAATTATTATTATTATTATTTTTTTTTTAAAATGCTGGTGTACTAGTGCAACCATAGGGAAAACAAACAGTTGTTCAACCTTCCTGCTTCCAATGCATTTCATAGGGGACCTGAGTAGTGCATTTGTTTGGAAAAACTGCAATGAGAGTGGAACTAAAGTGCTTTTCCTGTGTGTCTGATCCTTGTCCATTCAGATGGCTCCTGGCCAAATATGCACCCTCAGTAATTAATGTTTTATTTTTTTCTCATTTTAAAACACACAGGAGCAGTGCTGTGGATTTGGATGACTTCTCACACACCAGGATGGAATGAGGTTTCCACACACAAACCAAGACTTCAGATATTTTTCCAGTGAGTTTTCAGTCAGATCTGCCAGTGCTCAAATCAAGTGCACAAGCAGACAACTGCCTGATTTCTGTACCAGATTTGGGTACAGTTCAAGGGACATTTAACTTAAAATAAATGTGAGGGAACTTTACACTTTTACTATCACTACTCTTTTATTTATTTTGCAAAAAAAAAAAAAAAATGCTAATGCAAAAATGTAGGAGGTCTGCATCACAAATTCATAAGCAACAGCTCACAGTTGGGCTTAATTTACAGCTCTACTGGGTTGTCTCATGTGGATGATTTCATCTCTCTCTTACTGTGAGAATCACCACACTCTTGCATTTGCAGATTGGTACTAGATTCTTCTATACTTGATTTTAAACCTGCAAAACTTAAAAGCAATACTCAATGATCAAAACACTGGGGGAAAAAAATGACAAGATGCAATGAATTGCACAAAAAACAAGATCTTGTCTTACCTGACAGTAGATCTGAACCAAATACACAGGCTCTTTTGACTCCAGGCCATTCCGTGTCACTTCAGTCTGTTCATCTGCGAGGGTTAACTATAAAGAAAGAGATGAAGGAAGGAATGAACAGATAGAACAGTGCAATTTCTTGTTTTAGTGACAGCTGTAAGCTGCTAACGCTGAAAACATAAGACATCCATCACATCCTGTTGCTATTATGAGAAGCTTTTTTGCCATCTGTGAAAAAATGACTAGCAGCGATGTGTCTCTCTTTAGTCAGGTGCAGAGACTGTTTCTCAGGTTTGAAGATGTGTTAAATGATTTGTCACCAGCTGAGCATATTGCCCACATATTATAAATAATAAATACAAAAGCACTAAAACAGTGAATCCAGTGACAGACAGCACAGACTGAGCCATGTATGAACAGAATTCAGATATTCTGATTACATTTCTTCAGTCCATCCTAGCTTTTAGTGACAATTCTAAATACAGTGTCAATCATTGTGCCATGCACGTATGGTTGCAGTTTGCATTATGTGAGAGGACTTATGAGCTTTTTAAACATTTTTAAAAAATTCAGAGAGTCAGCTCGAATTTGACCAGTGTACATCCACATCACATATAAGCTACTAGCAACACAATCACTGACACACACAAATACACTTAGTTCAGAGGATTAATTCACTTTAAATGAAAATTACCCCAAGCTTCACTCACCCTCAAACCATCCTAGGTGTATATGACTTTCTTCTTTAAATATCCTGACACATCCAAGCTTTATAATGGCAGTGAATGGGAAACAATGAGTATGAAGCTGAAGAAAGTGCATCTATCCATCATAAACGTACTTCACACGGCTCTGGGGGGTTAATAAAGGCCTTCCAACTTGAGAAAGTGTAACGCCTCTCGAAGTTCAAAACTTTTCATTCAACTTACGAAAAAAAAAAAAAAAAAAAAAAACCTTTTTCGTAAGTTGAATACAGAAGGCGGTCTGGATATTTTCACTTTATAACTTGTTATATGGATATTTTTCTTACACAAATGCAACGTTTTGCTTCAGAAGGACTTTATTAACCCCCCGGAGCAGTGTGGAGTACGTTTATGATGAATGAATGGACTTTCTTCAGCTTCATACTCGTTGGTCCCGTTCACTGCCATTATAAAGCAGAAAGATTAAAGTCATATACACCTAGGATGGCTTGGGGGTGAGTAAAGCTTGGTGTAATTTTCATTTTAAAGTGAACTAATCCTTTAAATGAATGACCATACAGTTCTCTGCTATTCACCTAACATTTGCTCAGACATCTTTTTTGATTGCCACCGACTTACCATGCAGTAGCTACAGTCGTGCCGTGCACCAACTGCTTGGACACAATTATCAGGTTAACTGAATGACTCGTAACGTGTGCAACAGCTCACAAGTTTCCCGAGTGTCTAAACTCGCAAAGTGTATGCTCAGCCTAAGAGTTATTACACACACAAAGGATCTGTTTGTTGTCTCAAACGTTGTACATAAAAGGTCTCTTTCTTGATGGGTTTCAAAATACTCTGAGGGAACATAGGAGAAATGTACCATGACTAACTATATATCATTCAAATAAAAAATCCTATTACCCTGCTCAGAGTATATTAACTCAAATATAACCCATTACATCATCTCAGGCTGTTCACACACTGACTGTTGTGTTGTGTGAGTGACAAATTTCTGCTGTGACTCATTTGAGTTTGTTCATTCTGTGAGATAGGTGATGACCTCAGCGACAGACACAAACACTGGGGGGGGGGGATCTTTGTCTTGCCAAAAACAAAGGGTGATTACATTTCTGTCACACTCCCACATAAAAATAAACATCATGCAAAAAGCCTCTATACTAGACTAACATTGTAAACTCATTTAAAGAGGAACAGAACGGCAAACGTATCTGCTCTTTACAATAAAAGATTTGACAGCAGCTACTTGTACTTGAGTTGGTAGCAAAAGCATTGAGCTGTAAATCTTGATAGAGCATATAAAAAGGTTGCATCCAGGTGGATCCACTGATAAATAATTTAATTATTTACACAAAATTTACCTCAAGATCAATAGTGTCTCTCCATCTCCATCCATCTAGTTACACAGGCAGCACAAATATGAGAATAGAAGAGCAAAAATAAACAACTCTCTCTCTAACCACTTTGTGTTTGTTTAAAACTGATATTAACATCCGTTTCTGGTGATCTGATCATAAGTTGTCAAGCAAGAAAGATGGTGTTAGTGAAAAGGTTGGCTATTTGCACTTAGTGTAAACGGACACTGCCAAGATTTTAAACCTTTGGTTTGGTGGAATGATTACATGTTGTATCCTGTGCTGTTGTATGGGAGACGTAAGGGCACGTTAGCACTTACAGTACAAATGTGGTCACATGCATTTCTGATCAGAATACAAAATATTTTGGACCAGTCTTACACCTCTATACTTGCAGTATTTTAGAGTTTGTGTTTATAGTGTGCAATATAACATGTGTTCATGTTTGGCGTGTAAAAAAACACAGTATTTTTCACATAATTTACTTATCTGTATACCGCTGTTTCCACCGTCATAAAAACGGGCTGATGACTTCCTTGTTCTATGAAGTCCCTCCTTCAGAAATAAGTAACGAGTTCTGATTGTGCCAGCGGTTCCTGTGTTGTGATTCGACAGCAGCTTAGCGAACCTTGCCCGGAAAGGTCACGCCTCTTACCATAACGTGGAGATGCACGCGCTCAGTGTTATTGTAAACATGTCTTTAATTTTACCCTATCAATTTGAGCCAGAATCAGACCCGGTGATTGGACTGCGGGATGAAAATAACAGCGTTTCGACGACATGGCGACAAACACACTCTACAAACGCAACTCTTGTGTATTCCTGTGGGCGGAGGTTAGTCAAAAAACTGTTTTAGTGACGTCATTAAAGAAGGAAGTAGAGGGATGTAGTCCAAACTGGCCGTTCGATGTATGCGACTTCTGTTAAATAAAATATCTCGCTTGGCATTGAACTTTGAGCTTTAAAATTTTACAGATTTTATTTATACTCTAACAACAACATTACACACTAACTAAAGTTTGAAACATGGGATCACGAAGAACGGGACCTTTAAGGCTCACACCATATAAAAAGTACCAAATGTTCCTTTAAATTAGAAAAAGATTGTGCGAACCCTGAAATCTGCATTCAGATCTCACCTATAAGAGTGTTAATTACACTCAAGTTCAGAAAGCAGCCGTTAGGTTGTATTCCTGTCACGGTGAGTGAAAGCTCAGTGGCACTGCACTCTTTAGAGTGAGAGGATTATGCCCTTAAAGAAGGCAGGGTTACAGAGAGCTGTGAAGTATTAAATATCTATCTCAGTATGTGTGCAAGTGAAACTTTAGACATCTTAACAATACCACATGAAGGCCCGACTGAGCCACGGTCTGAGACTTCTGTTCATTCCACATCCTTACAAGTGAAAAGTGAAATCTAACGCTGCTGCTCTGACGCGAGCAAAGAAACAGACCTGTGACCAGCAAGGTCTATTTGAGAAGAGTGGGAAGAGATTAGAGAGAAGCACAACCAGGTGTATGTAAAATTTGCAAGTTGTGGGCTTCAGTAAGGTCCGGTAAGCAGTGCAGCTCTTCGGAAAACCCTGGGTAACATGAGAAGTACTGACCCAGTTATTCACAGTGCAGTTTAAAACCAACTCTTGAACAGCTTGCCAGTGCTGAGAGAAAGAGAGGTATCCCCCACTAGTGCCAGGAAAATTAACTAGGATGGGCTTCCATAACCTAAACGGTTAGGGAAATATACTTTAGCAGTGACCACAAAGGGTTTTTAATATGAAGTCCCATGGGACGCACACACAAATTCATTCGCAGAAGTGGTCAGCGATCCTTGCTGGGACAGTGTGTTCAACTCAACTATTGTTTGATGGAGCCCTTATGGAAAGCAACTACACTTTAAGGGGGATTCTCCAGCTAATCATTTACAAGCACTTACAGGCATGAAAGATATTAAACCACTCTAGGTGCTCAGGAGGTATGAGCTCCCTGCAAGAGCTATTACAGAAAATCCATTTAGTGGTGTAAATCTCTATAGCGCATGGTTACGCAGCACTGATCTGAAGTACAAAGCATGAAGTCAATGGCCCTGATGAGACTTGAAGGCTGCAGATGTGCTTTTAAGAGACACCTAATGCCTTTAAGTGTAAATAAAGTGAGATTAAAGTGAAGGTATGACCAAGAGCAAAATAAAAGTGTTGGAAAATAAAACGAGCAGTGAGCAAAAGGAGCAAAGACGACTTACAGAGGCACAACATCCCGTCTGCTTTGATTAACGCAGCATCTTTTGTTCACCCGAGATTCCGGCTGCACGCTGGAAGCTCAATTCAGAAGCCGTACTCCTAAACATTCAAGGATTCCCGCCTTCAATATCCATCAGTCAAGCATGTGTGAGAGAAAAACCGGTTGTTTTTGTCCGGCACAAATCCACTCAGCAGAACACAGATGTCAGTTGAGTTTCCCACCCCCTTCGGAGTGCCGTCCTGGCTGAGTTGTTGTGAAGCACAAGGATTGAGGCTCCCCCTTTGGAGCTTTCCTGCAAACTTGCACAGAGTGAAGCGCCGGCTAGTTGGCTTTTTGCAGAAATCCAGTTTTCAGGGACTTCATTGCAGTTTTGCTTTCCTAGTAATTTGTGATGAGATGCTTCGGTCCTTCTTGCTCCATTTTATTTAAAATTCCTTAACATCCAAGCACACTCACTGAATGCTTAGTTTGCTGGCCAACACATGTGGTCTGGAGAACGCATAGAAGAAAGTATGATGAAAAAAGCAGTTCTCCCTTTGCATCTGTTGTGGTGTCCTTTCACCACACGCTCTCGTTTTCTTCGGACTCTATTGGTCTCCCCCCGTTCCCAACCCCCAGTGCCTCCCCTATTCGTTAGCTCTCAGTGGTACAGTCCCTGGGACAAAGCACAGGGCCGGTGAGCCAAAAGAAACAGTGGGGAGAGCTGTGAAGAGGGGGTTGCCCTTGTAGGAGCACAGAGCGTTTCTCCAGCGTGTGCCCTTCACTCTGATCCTGATCCTCTGGGACCAGTGCAGTCCAGAGTGAGTGGAACAGAAGAGACAGAGAGAAATGTTAGTGTTGCACTGAGAAGGTCTGGAGAACCCTTCATGAACGACAATGGCTGCTTGAGGCAGCAGGGCTGCATTGTCTAATAATAACACTATTGTAGTAGCACAAAAGACAAAGACCGGAAACAAAGAGCCTCCATATGTCTCGCACTTTGGCAGGGGGTATTTTCTATTCAAAGCCATTTTTAATGACCTAATTATCATGTTCGTTGATGAAGACAATAAGGGCAAGTTAGGATAGCTGACTAATCAAACAACTTACTATTTGAATGGTGAGGTTGACCAATCAATGCAGCTTTTTAAAAGGGATGGTTTACCTAAAAATGGTTTACCTCACCCTCCATTTGTCGTCCATACAAAGTCAATGAGATCAAAAAACAAAACAAACAAACAGAAAAACAAGCTTTAGACATGATAGTGAGTTAATGAAAATTGTATTTATTTAATCAAAATCAGCATATTAGAATTATTTCTGAAAGACCATGTTTTACTGAAACTTCGAGTAATAATGCTGAAAAGTCAGCTTTGCCATCACAGGAATAAATTACATTTGAAAAAATATTACAATTGAAAATTATTTTAAATTGCAATAATATTTCACAATATTTCTGTTTTTACTGTATTTTTGATTAAATAAAAGAAGCCTTGGTGAGCAGACGAAACTTCTTTCAGAAACATGTTTTCAGACTTTTCACAGGTAATGGAGTTCTTCAGACAAAAATCACCTAATAAGTCTAAATACATATTTATAATAAAGCCAGAGTGGGCCAGATGTTGTTTGATTAATGTGTATACATGCTGGAAAAAGTCAAGCTACAATTACATTATCTAAGCCAGTTAGTCCAAACTTTGCAAAAACCAGACTGGTACAACTTCAGTAAAACTAAAGCATTTACAACACATTTTAAAATGATTGCTTCAGTCTGACTGAAATCAAACTTTTAAAAGTACATTCAACTCTAATTATCTATTTGTTGATTTTGAAAGTTTAACCCTACTTCTCATTCAAGGTCTAATGATGATAAGACGTGGCCTAACACAACTTTCAGCCGTAAATCAGTGGAGGGGACAGAGAAAAGCAATGGGTCACTACAAATGACATCACTTGTGCCATCACAGCACATCTGAAGGTGATTAAAAAGATTTTCCTGGAGAAGTGTTGTGAAATGCAGCAGCCAACCACACGGAACGCAAGAGAGATCCAAGAGTCCTGCTATTCGACCTGCAGAAATGAGAAATCCTTCCCTTGAGTCCCACTCGCTCAGAAACACATGGCTGCTTCAGTGGGAATGTGCGAGTTTGAGGAGGGAGGCTGGCTGGCATCAGATGTGTTTGGATGACTTCATGGAGGTGGAAGAGGTCATGCAGACCAAAACAAATATGAGAGCTTATAGACTTCAGCTGAAATGTGAGGATGATTTTAAAAATGCCTTGGCTTAAAACTATGACATATGACGTACCATTTGCTAGGATAACAGAGTATGTTCCAGCAAGATTAGAAACACATACATTACAAGTTAACAAACGAATCATTCTCCTGCAAAGTCACACAACAATGACCTTTAAAGGGCCAGAATTGTGATTGCACTGAATAAAGAAATGCCAAGTCGTATGATTATTCAGTTACCCACTAATGTGTCTGGATAAGCTGCAAAAGAGCATTCTTAAGGGTGGACACATTCCAGCGGAAGATTTAACACCCTCAAGCATCCAGTTCAATAACAAATCCAGAGGCTGAGTGTGGAAAATACACATTCCTAAAACTGAGAAGAATTCACTACGGATGGGACAGGATTATTCAATTAGTGAGGTTGAATAGTTTATTTATTCAATAGCATTTATTTTTAACATTAACATCTACTGCAGCATATAAATGTTGATATTAGAATAGTTAAGAATTGTTTTCATAATCACTATTAGAATTATTATTTTTATTATAATATTCAAAATCCTGGGTATTATTTTAGTCACGTTTCACCAAACAGTCAGCATGCTAAAACCCTTTCTGCAAGGACCACAGAAACAGGTTCTGTATCTGTGAATTTCATCGAAGCACAAAAGGACCATGTACTGTATAATACAACATTTGCAAGATTACACAGATTAAATCTTCATGAACTAACATCAAAGTACTGCTTTTGTAACAAATTGCAAGACAATTTCCATTAGACTTCAAAATTGCCTGCTATTATGCATAATCTAATAGTTCTGTGCAATAAAACCTTATAGTAATTTTGCCTATGTATTTGTTAAATCAGAATATATCAGTTATTCTGTATTGAAGGACTGTGATTAGTGTACACTTGTTGCTAAGGAACATGTCTGATTAGGGTCTATAAATGATAACCCTAAACCAGCCTAATTATACACAGGTTCCTTATCACTTTTTAAGTCAGTCACCTCAGCCATACATATCAGTGACTAAACACTTTGGAGTCACACGATAGCAACATAATGCTGACTGGCTGATAGGAAAACAAGAACACTAACCCATTAGCCCCAAATCTTGAGATGGAATGTTAGAAAAAACTTTTGAGAACCCCCTGATTTCACATTCACAGAAATCTACAACAGAGTTATAAAATGTTTTGCTGCAAAGAATCAAACATAATTTTCCCTGAGTAATAGATTACCTCCAAACCTACATCTTAAATCAGGAAGAAATCAAGAAAAAACAGATTCTGTGGTCACAGTGGCAAAATGAACTATGGAGCAGGACACAGCATCATCCACTGGATTCATTCATCATTCATTAAAATAAGACTCTCTCTCTGAACAGCTATACATATTATACAAGTAAATTTCACTAGTGACCTAAATCATCCAGATTTGCCTGAACAGAAGCTGGGCATCCTGCCAGCTTTGCCTGGGTAAATCCTTTACATGATTCCTGAACTCACTGAGATGAACATGTCCGGTGAGACTGGTCAAGAAACTGTGTAGCCAGATAAATACATTTCGCATTCTAGAATGATAATACAAACAAAACATTACTGTGCTGGAAAAAATTATTTTCTGTGGATAGGGCGGAACGTCAGAGGTAAGAGCAGGTCTGTGCGTATAAAGTGGTCTTCCCACACGCTCTCCAACCCAAGGGGGGTGGAACGAGTGGTATTTTTGTCGGGCTGCAGAGTGGTTGTGTTTTTGAGTGCATTGCCCTGTGGGCAATAGTGGAGTGCTCCATTGTTTCATTGCAGAGGAGGGACCCAGATACAGCAGTGCTTCTGAGGATAACATAACTAAGCAAGGTAGCTTTGAAAGGATTTAATGTGGATGGGAGATTGAAGTTGATAAGATTAAAACAGACGGAAGAGGGTAACAACCTAGAACTATAAATTGCTGTTGGATGACCAGTCATGACCCATCTTAGTGAAGTTGACAAATTTTTCTTTTTTATTTATATATACACTACCGTTCAAAAGTTTGGGGTCTGTAAGATTTTTTTAATGTCATCTCTTCTAATATCATCACCAAAGCTACATTTCTTTGCAGAAACAGTAAAATTGTTGTGAACCATTGTGAAAATTTAAGTTAACTGATTTCTATTTTAATATATTTTAAAGGTGCCCTAGATTCAAAAATTTAATTTACCTCGGCATAGTTAAATAACAAGAGTTCAGTACATGGAAAAGACATACAGTGAGTCTCAAACTCCATTGTTTCCTCCTCCTTATATAAATCTCATTTGTTTAAAAGACCTCCGAAGAACAGGCGAATCTCAACATAACATCGACTGTTACGTAACAGTCGGGGTGTACGCCCTCAATATTTGCATATGCCAGCTCATGTTCCCAACATTATGAAAGGCATTAGACAAGGGCAGAACGTCTGGGTCTGCAGAGCTGAATCAACAGACTAGGTAAGCAAGCAAGGACAATAGCAAAAAATGGCAGATGGAGCAATAATAACTGACATGATCCATGATAACATGATATTTTAAGTGATATTTGTAAATTGTCTTTCTAAATGTTTCGTTAGCATGTTGCTAGTGTACTGTTAAATGTGGTTAAAGTTACCATCGTTTCTTACTGTATTCACGGAGACAAGAGCCTTCACTATTTTCATTTTTAAACACTTGCAGTCTGTATAATTCATAAACATCTTCATTCTTTATAAATCTCTCCAACAGTGTAGCATTAGCCGTTAGCCACGGAGCATAGCCTCAAACTCATTCAGAATCAATGTAAACATCAAAATAAACACTGTACTTGCGCGATTAGACATGCTGCATGACGAACACTTTGTAAAGATCCATTTTGAGGGTTATATTAGCTGTTTGAACTTTTTTTAAATGTTGTTTAAGGCAAGCGCGAGCTCCGGGGGTGTGGAGCACCAGATTTAAAGGGCCACACACCCAGAATTGGCTCATTTCTAATTATGCCCCAAAATAGGCAGTTAAAAAAATGAATTAACCCTCTGGAGTCTGAGGCTGATTTGGGGCCTGGAGAAGTTTTGACATGCCCTGACATTTGTGCTTTTTTCAGTTGTTCATAAACATATTAATGACACAAGTGTCATTACACTGTATTCAGCACAAACTAGGCTACCATAATATGTGAGGAACATGTGTGTACATGTTTGTGTTTTTGAAGGAATAATGTTTATGCATGGTTACTGAAAAAACAAAAAACTTAAGTCACTGATATAAGGCCAATAAAAGTATATTAAATCTGTGTTCACAAGACTTTTGGGTATTGAAGGTTGTAGACTAGAGTTTTTGCTTCAAAATTATGTAAAAATTATGCTGACTACTCTTTCATTTATAACAATATACTGATTTAGTTTTTGTAAGACACTTTTTGCCAAGAAACACGGTATGCGAGGAGGCGTGAATCTCCATGAATAATGGCTCATTCTCACCTGTGAAGACAAAAGAATTGAATAGTAATGACCTGAAAAGACTTGCATATTAATGAGGCATTTCAGTCAGGTAGGCTGTGAAAAAAAACTTCTGTGATGTCTCAAGCTCATCATGGTATATGAAACATACAGAAAAATTTTATTACAATATAAATAATGGTTTTATATTATACTTTAAAATATAATGTATTTCTGTGATGCAAAGAGTCTGAATATAGGCTTTTAGTTTAAAAGCATGCACATTTGGAGAAATATAGGATTCTCATATGTTTATGTCAATTTTCTATACAGAGGAGTTATTTTTTATTTAATATTCATTGTTATCTCTATGAGCGCTGGTGTTTGCAATTCATACTGCAGCCGGAGGGCGCTCTGTGCATTTTAGTCCACAAATTCACCTAAGAAGAAGACGATATTCCATGAATGGTGTTTACCAATTCATACTACAGCCGGAGGGCGCTAAAGAAACAAAAACTCACTTAAAACTTATCAATAGAAGAAAACAAACAGGAATTTACTGAATGTCTTCCAGAGATCGCTAACCATGGCTTTTTCATCCAGATAAACAATTTTCAAGGCAATAAATACACGATTGAGATGATGAATGCATGTGTTGTCTCTGAATTTGCCTGTGAATAGCGCTGGCTCCGTGGGTGTGGCCGCATTAGTGGGTAATGAGCTGAATCACGGACTTCTGACATGGCTCTCTTTTCATACAGATTACATAAACACAGAATGTTTGTTTTCTTGTTGACTTGCACGATTTAAAACCTGACATTTCAACGTTTTGTTAGACATAAGTATGAATTTTTTGTGATTAGTATTCACTAAGTTACACTTCATTTTCTGAGAACTATCAGATTGGACTTCGTTCAGAGGGAGATGAGAGATCACGCATCATGTTAGTTTTCTTTATTTTACAAAAAGCACAACATTTTGTTTTTACTCTGAGTATATACAAATAAAAGGAGATATTCTATAGTTTCAATTGATGTATTACTTATGTTTCTATGACAAAAAATGACGGAGTATTTTAAGTCTGTTTTGCTGCAATGTGAAAAAAAACCTGCAAAACGCGCCGGCGCGTTTTTAGACCTCAGAGTGTTAAAAAAAAAAATCTATGGGGTATTTTGAGCTGAAACTTCACAGACACATTCAGGGGACACCTTAGACTTATATTACATCTTTTAAAAAAAAGTTCTAGGGCAGGTTTAATATGCATTTTATTCCTGTGGTTATCTGTATGACCAAAAATGAAATATTTTATTTTAGTATTTTAAGTTGTTTCTGCGGTTATCAGAAAAATGCAAGTGATTGCACCAGCGCCTTCATGTCTTGCAGTAAGTGCGCTAATACTTTAGCCTCCACACTCCACACAAAGACTGGGATTTACGTAGGTTAACGTTAGAGCGAGCGGCCATGTAAAGTTGCTACTACTTACATGTTTCAAATGATAAGCCATATTTGATGTTGTTTAAGGTTGATGTTTGGATTTCTTGCCCGACATACTGTAATTACCACAAGGACCCGCCGTTAACGATCTGGCCCTCACGGACTGCGTGACTTCGCAACAAGTTTTTTTTCTTTTTTCTTTTCTGCGATTAAGTTCTAACTAATAAAAATTGTTGACTAAGCCTCTTCTAGATGACTATTAGGGGGCAGCCCTATATTTTGTAATGTCTAAATATAAATCCAAAATCAAAATGTGAAAAGAACTATATTTATATCTACTAGTTATAGTTGGTAATATGTCATTTTCGTTTTAAACGTGTTTTTTCACCAGGTGGCACAAATCTTCCACTTAAGCATGGAACATTTTCCAAAAATTATCTCCTTAAATAAAAATGAAAAAAGATCTTCATTAAAGGGAATTATACATATAATGTCCCAATTTTATATAAAAATATACAAAAATATGAATTGAGGCAAATAAATATTATTATTATTATTAATAATAAAAATACCATAACTGCTAAATCAAATAGTGAGCAAAATTATGTGGTGTTTAAAAAAAAAAGTGTTTTACTGTCTGGGGTCGAACAGCCGTCAAGGGAGGGTATCAAAAATGAGAGAGAAAAAAAAAAAAAAAAAAATCAGATTCTACAAATGAGAGAAAAAGGCATCAAAAATTCACCCCGATGCATTCATCCAAGCACAAGCTAGTTATTGGGCCTTTGGCCCCATGTTCTGTTAATGAAGACAAGCACATTATGTCTTGCAGTGTGCAGTCAAACGTGATATCAGAAACAATTGGATGCGAGTAAATTACCTTATCCAAATATATAATTTAATAATTACAAAGGCTAAGTCATTGACTTGTAGAACATTTTCTGCGAGGGTTAGACTATACAGGGGGGGCGCCAACACTGATCTTGCATACCCCTCAGCAATGTGCAGTTGTGTACTAAACCGCTTCAGACTCTCAGGAACAGTCCCGCTCTGTTAATGATTTAGGCTATTTTGTCAGTTTAGCCCTCAGACATAAAAAGGTGCGTGCACACTAAAAACACATTGTACCGCACAGATCGATAACAAAGCCAGCTCAGCAGCTAGTAAACATCCCAAAGAGATCTTACAGCATGGTTTCCCTAAACAGGGCCCACAGGAGTACAAGAGCAGAAGCTATCAGAACAGCACATCGCTTGACACAGGTACAACAGCGTAAGGCTTAGCCAAACATGTATTCTAATTGCATGCAGCCTGCGTGGCCAGCGTTTCAACAAAGAGGAAGTGGCAGCAAATAGCTATTTACGTGCAGCAATGCTGAAATGCCGGTAGAGGGACTGCATTGGGGTGAATGGAGTAGTCCGTGCTTTACAGAGACATTCTTGAGTAAAAGGCCCTTTTCTGAAACTGCTGTCAAGTGTAAGAGCAGTTTGATTCCTGAATCAGCATTGTTAATGAGTAGAGGGCAAGAGGCAGGGCTAGAGGGAGATTGGCAGGTGAGTCAAGATCCCCTCCTCCAAGGTCTACTTCACAGGCCATTTCCTCCTGAAATCTCTACCCCACAATACCAGCTGAGGCATTTTGTCATTAACAAGCATACATGGGGTCAACTGACTAACATGATTTATGTGGCCACACATGCGCACATGGTTGGGCATATACGCATACTGCAGTTTGAGATGCTCTGATGGAGAGAGGGGCAGGCCACATGGGGTTTGTGCATCCACAATGCTGACTTGGCAACTGTAATGCATAAAAAGTTACAAATAAGAATAAAAAGCCCAGCTTGCAAAAGTTATGTTTTAATGCAAAATCTCACATTGGAGAGCTTGCCAAATATTAAACGCCTATTCCGCTTCACAGGGTCTTTACGCAGTGTTTACTGCATCCTACACACTAAGCAAGGGTTATCTGTAGAAGTTCACTTTATTTGGCAAAAGTGCCCTGCTATCTCACACACAAATAACACGAGTTGCACAAATTAGGGATTTCAAGTATTACTATACATTATAAATATTAGGGCTGCACGATATATCGCATGAGATTGTCACGCGCATTTCGTCAGTAAAGCTGGTTCCCTGATTCCCTGATTATGTTATATATATATATATATATATATGTTTAATATTATATTATATTATATTATATTATATTATATTATAATGTGTATATACTAGGGATGCACCGATATGATTTTTTGGGGCTGATACAGATAACACCAAAATTATTGGCCAATACTGATATTTGTCACTTCCTCTCTTATTTGAAATTTGGATAGTATTAAAATAGTATAGTATAATAGATAGTATTTTGATCATGTTTTAAATAAGCAAAGTTCAAAAACACCTGCATTAAAATATACTAGCAGGTTTATTGCTGCATCAAATAATTTTTAATGAACATAGATTGGATCCATTTAACATTCAGCAGACCTACATAAAGACAACAAAACAAAGATACATATGAAATAAACAGTGCTTTTTTTTTTTTTTTTTTAGGTAGGTTTAATAGTTTTCAGGTACAGAAATAAAGTAAACAAATGTAAAATAGCACTGCATATTCCTCACTGTATAAATTAAATACATATTAATCCTTTATTGTAACATACTTTATTGTGATTAATCTTCTAATTTGAGATATTTTGAGAGTTTAATGCACATTTCTTGTGCTTTGTATTGTTTGGCTTTTGTGGTGATTTGTTTTGAGTGAAAATGGACGCAATAAATGTAATAAAACATCAGTAAAGGTTTGGTCATCATTCGGATGGGTTCCGCTACATTTATGAAAGTTACAAAAGTTATTTAGTCAATAATAGTTTTGTTACGTATCGGCGGCCAATACATACACTAGTATATACACTAACATACATTGTATTGGGGTTTCCAAAAATTATTAAGTTTCCATAAACAGTCTCCAACAGTTTATTGAGCACCGAATCAGCCAAGCTGAATTTTCAGCAGCTATTACTCCAGTCGTTCTAATATGCTATCACAAGAATAAATTACGTGTTAAAATATAAAGCAGTTATTTTAAATAGTACATTTTTTTCACTATATCACAGCATTAGAGAATTCCTACAAAAACATGTGTTTGTATTATATTCCCACTATACCCTTATGTGAAGAGATGTATTTATATGCAGGTGATCCCTGTGCTTCAACGTATATGCTCCCTGAGATTTGGATTCTCACTTAAAATGGCTGAATACCCTGTGAAGTCTATTTTGCTGCACTTGTCAATACTAGAAGACTGGTACATACTCACAATGTGGCAAGCAATCAATTTACCATTAAACAGGACAGGCAAAGGTATGCCAACATGCATAAAAGGCTGTTGAAACAAATAAAACAAGAGTATTCAGTGAAAGAGTGCCTACAAATATCAGACACTGAAGAAATTGGAATGAGAGTCATGGATTAAACAACAAAGAACTGAACTGATGGATTATTCATGTGTGGAAATGAACTCCTGGAACAGATTAGTTTTATGCTGGAACACAAAATATAGATACTCAGTCATCTAGGAGGCAGAATTAAACAAAGCATTTCCTAAGTCTCATAAATCTGGATAGCAATGTTAACAAAGCAGATGCTATTTCCTATAACTTGCCCATTAGCACCAGATGGTGCTGATCAACACATCAATATTGCCCTAAAAATAAACATCTGACCGGTCCAAAGCAGGATGAGAATTTAAGCTTTCATGGTCTGTGGCGGGAATGAAAAAAAGAAGGAGTGAGGAGAACGTTTTGTTTTAGTATTCCGTTCATTCAAGAGCCCTTAGTTGCAAACACAACTGCCACCCACTCCTTATTAAACTAGCTGATTTGATAAAGAGTGTCATGCTCTGGACTTGCTGTTACGCTACGTGACTCCACTCCAGATTTACATTGAGGGCACAAGCAAGTGCTCATGTCAATGTGATGGCTGTATAGTGACAGCAGCCATACTGGCTTGCCTGACCTGTGGGTTAGAGGCTGGATTGCTGCTCCAGGCTGCCTAATAGTTCAGGAATAAATGTGTCATGTGCACCAGCTGAGGGGTAAGAGCATTTGACTTTCTCCACAGGCAATATAAATGACTAAGAGATGTGAAGATAGATTGCTAGAGATTCACAGAGGGTAAATAATAATAGTCAGGCTGTGGACGGTAATTCAAACAACCTGAGACAGAGCTGAGAATAGCACATGATGAGCCCTGCTGTTGAGAAGCACACAAGATTGATGTATCATAACTCGTTGGTGACAAAATTTAAGACGACGAGAATTTTTTTTTTTGTGTCTGTTGAAAAATGCAGCTTCTGATGGTAGCTGGTTTTACATGTGTCAGGCTAGTCAAAACTGATCAGCTGGTAGACCTTTGGTGGCTGATCAGCTGGTAGACCTGGCTCTGGCTAAGCTAGTTAATGTTTTTGCAGAAAACAGCTTAGATTGCTTGACTAGCTAGTATGACCAGGTTTCTTCCAGAAAGGGACTGTTTAGCCCTAAAAGTTTTAAATTTATGGCAGATACTGTATTTTACTGAATAATAATTTTCATCTTATGGCCAATGTGATATTAGCCAATATCACAATTTTGCATAAATAAATAAAACACTAAAAAAAAAAAAAAAAAAAAAAGTTAATTTAGGCACTGCAACATTATAATCCATGAAAAACTGATATTTATTTTGAGATTTTCTAAAAATTATATTTAACAGTGTAATTAAATCAGGGCTTGACATTAAGTCTTGTCATGTGCTTGTCCTTTGGACAAGTAAATTGGCCATTCACTTGTCAAAATCTTAAATTTGATCAAATTCTATTGGAATATTAAGACATTATACTTTGAGATGAGATGAGTTGAGTTGAGAGTTGACACACAAACTCGCCTTCCCTCACTCACTCATTTTATTTGCTCCGAATGAATATTGTTTGCTTGAATTTTGGCGTGGGATTGCACGTATTGTGCAGACTTTTACCCCTTCCCACAGATTTTGTGCTCACAAAATGCACACAAAGCTGCCCCTCAGTACTTAATCGAGTTCTTTTTCACTGCTTATTGTGCTTTAATATTAAAAATATCTATATGGCAATTTTTCCCCACTGTATCTATGTCAAAACTGTGGCCAGTGAAAATACTAGAGATGTACCGATTGCAATTTTCTTGGCCAATTCTGATTTTCTTTCTAAGAACTATAATTGACAGCATATACAAACAAAAATAAACTTTTCTTCAATGCAAAGTTTTATTTTCATGAAGAAAAGTAAAAAGTAATAAAATAAGTACAAATAAACAAATTGCAAACAACGCCACGAATAAATGCAATAGAATAAAGATAACTATGAAACTAAGTTTTTCATGTTTTTATTTAGGGAAGAAAGACTACAGAAATTAAAGTAATCAAATGTAAAATAACACTGGACAGTCTTCATTGTAAAAAGTGAACAGACTAATGCTTACAATTAAAGAGCAGAAAGTGATTTTCTTTGTCTTTTGTTCTTTGATTGACAGACAGCAGAGGAATATTAGGCTTCTGTCACTTTAAGAGTTCATGCATGGACCCAAAATACACAACATGCATTCTCTTTCTCAACTATTTAAAGGTGCTCCAAGCGATGTCACGTGTTTTAGGCCAAAACATTTTTTGTCACATACAGCAAACATCTCCTCACTATCCGCTAGTTGCCTGTCCCCTGAACACACTGTAAAAAAATGCGGTCTCTGTAGTCGCCACAAGCTCCAAAAATGGCAACAAAAACAAACTGGTGCAGTCTGGACCACGAAACATAATAAACAGTGCTCCAGCCAATACGCAAGCTACTTTCAATTTAAATGCACAATCATGACTGTTTCAGGAAGCACGGAGGGGAGGGGGAGGACGAGGGAGGGTCTAGCTCGCCTCTGTTTTGTTTGACAACACTTTGAATGTCAACAGGAAGTTAGAGCACCTTTAACGTTCCAAAACTGACTATTTAACCGAATACTTGCCAAGACGGGCATTTTGGCAATTTTGTAAGTATTTGACCGTTTAAGTGCAGTAAGCCACTCATTTTGGTACTTGTGACTCTAAAGATGCTTGAGACCAAGCGACTTGTGTGCTCCACTTACATAGATCAGTGGTGCGCACGCTTTTGGTGTGAGTGTGCGAAACCTGTGGGAATGACTAAAATTATGTGCAACACAAGAGCTATTTAACTGGAGCGAATGAGGCGAGAGAAAGAGCGAGAAAGCACAGCTGGCGTTATAGCCTGTGCCGCTGGTAGCAAGACGGATTGGCTCGGAATCGGAAAGACACGAGACCGACCGGTCGATATATACATATTCAATAACGAAACTAAATAGAGTGTTGAAACAGGAAGTAAGTAACAGAAGAGAATGTCAAAATAAGGGTCTACATAACAGAACATAAACCTGACAGTAAGATCGTAGGGCTATTGTTATATGTAGTTCCGATCCTCAAATCTGACTAAACGAGAGACTTTCTGCTGATATTTCACAAGTATTAACAGAACTAACGTTACTCATCTCTGCGCGTTCCAGACAGGCTGTCAGTCAGTGCAGTTACATTGTTGCGCCACAAGGTGGCGGCAAGGGACTGTCTTTGAGTATTTATAACATTCATCAACTGCACGTTCTAAAACGCTGATTCATTTAAAGAGCGATGTAAATGAAACAAGCTGTTGAAATCATTTTAACTGTGAGCGCCACTTTATAAGGCTCAGCTGACCAGTAATGTGTCGATGCTAAGGTAGAGATTTCTATCCTTGGACATGACAACATTTTTTTCACAAATATATGTTTCAGCCTGAAGGACAGACGCAGGTAATCGCACGCGCTCAGTTGATCCCGCTCACATTCAATGTTTAGGCTTGTTTAGTGCAAATCTATGGAGCCTCTGTACAAATTATCATGGTACACATTATGCTATCATTATTAACTTATTTAATATTTAGTACATATGCATGAAGTGTAAAACGAGAAGGACAGACCTTTCAAAAAATAAAAACATGCAAATATCACAGTTGCTGCAGTATTTGCAGTCCTCTGCGGTTGGCTCGTAAATAGCGCGGTATTACGATATTGCGGTTATCGCGTCAGCCCTACTCGGTTGCTAGTAATCATCGGTGGCTAGTAACTTTTGAAAACCACTAGCTGTTGTTTGAAATCAGTTGTCACCTTTTCAAATGTGATGGTATTCAGGAAAACTCTTGGTCATATGATGTTGCTTAACTGCATATGTTGTAAATAAAAAAAAAAAAATCCACATTTTGAATTTTTACTGCAGTATGTTAACTGAGTTTCTTTGTGTCTGCGGCACTCGCGTTTCCATTTTTTCTTGAGGCGCTGTGCGAGCCTCAACAGCGCAACCTTGTTACCGTCAGTACATTATATATACAGTATATTTTTATACACTATCAATTGCCACTTACACTAAACTTAATAAAATCAGAATCATTCTCGCATTTTGGCGATTCCCTAGTTATTTTTTTGTTTGTTAAGGCCATTTTAATCAGGCTATTTGTTTGGTCGGGCAAGTAAAATGCACTTGACCCTTTAAAAATTTCATTTGTCCCGGAAAAGCGTTAATGTCAAGCCCTGCAAATCTTTTTTTTCTTAAATAACTTTGAGTGCAAAATGAAGAAATTTAAATGTAAACAAGTGGAAATAAGCATGCACAATTAAATAAAATCAGTCGATGACTGCCATAGTACCAATACAACATGCACTCCTAGCTAAAATATGAAAGACTTTAATATTCTAAATCAGGAGCAGGTGGAACTGATTTGAGACAAGAATACATTATCAAGAGATACACGACGGACCACAGCAAATACTGGGCATTGAGCACATTCCCTGGCACAGGCCCGACCCAATGAAAGCTCTGGGTCGAGGGGTCGTATATCCAGAGAGTATACCGAGTAGCTACAGTATATGAGCCTGGAGCAGAAAATGGGGGAAGGGACAGTGGCACACTAAAAACATGGCCACTGCCCTCACTCATTCACCAGTAGGGAGGGGTGCCTATGGAAAATATTTCCTCTGGTACCAGTCTCGGAACACTGGTACAACATACACGTGTCATCCACACACATTTTCGAGCGGCTGGTGAACTTAAGACATATCTGTAATTGAATCTAAGTTGCGCTTTTGTCTTCCACTGGCTGTGGTTAGCGGACGGTGCCAGTTACCACACGGTTGCAGTACAAGGCTGAGCAATGGCCATGAATGGATCCAGAAGACAAGCCCTCCATTGTGTACAAGAATAAACCAATATACAATTGGCGGCCGAATCCAACAGCACAATTAAGACATCAAATGCAAAATCACCTCCAGAGCTTTAAACCACAATTGTTTAAATGTCATGCAACATAAGCACAGGGCACAAAAAAGTATTTAAGAAAATCTAAACAATGTTTTGCTAAAAGCAATGTCGTATGACAATGTACAGCAATGTAACAGTAAAATCAATGAGTGATGCTACAGGCAAAATGGTTAATGCCACGTGAGCACTGCAGTGATTATTGCTAAACGTTTTGCAGTGAAGGCCATGAACCCCTCCTATAGTGGCACACATTAATGTGGGCAACAGCTTCAACAACGGTACAACAAATGGAAGCTTCAAAAACTGATAAACTATACAGTACCATTCACAAGTTTGGGGTCAGCAAGGATGCATTAAATTGAACAAAAGTGACAGTAAAGACATTTAGGTACAAATTATTTGCAATTCAAATAAATGCTGTTTTTGAACTTTCTATTTATCAAAGAATCCAGAGAATCCAGAGTCTTCACAAAAATATTAAGCAGAAAAACTTTGTACAAATGTTTAAGAAAGGTTGGTAACATTTTACATAAAGGTCTCGTGTTAAAGGGTTAGTTCACCCAAAAATGAAAATAATGTCATTTATTACTCACCCTCATGTCGTTCTAAACCCGAAAGACCTTTGTTCATCTTCGGAACACAAATTAAGATATTTTTGATTAAATCTGATGGCTCAGTGAGGCCTCTATAGACAGCAATGCCATTGTAAATCAAGATCCATAAAGGTACTAAAAACATATTTAAAACATTTCATGTGAGTTTGGTGGTTCTACCTTAATATAATAAAGCAACAAGAATACTTTTTGTGGGGCAAAAAAACAAAATAACTTTTCAACAATATCTCGTGATGGCTGATTTCAAAACACTGCTTCGGAGCTTTACGAATCAAATCAGCGGTTCGGAGTGCCAAAGTCACGTGATTTCAGCAGTTTAGCAGTTTGATAGGAGATCCGAATCACTGATTCGATTCGTAAAACTCTGAAGCAGTGTTTTGAAATCGGCCATCACAAGATATTGTTGAAAAGTCATTTTGTTTTTTTCTGACGAAACAAATGTAGCCTTGGTTAGCTAAAACAAAACAAAAAAATCTTACCAACCCCAAACTTTTGAATAGTAGTGTAAATTGTGCATCAGTTATCATGTTTAAATTAATTTGTCAAACTCAATGTAAAAATAAGAAAAATGAGCAAGCGCAAATACATCTCAAATCAGCCAATATTAATACTCTTTTAAATGATTATCAATGACAACCTATATGGTACCAATATATCATGTATCCTTAAAGGTCCCGTTTTTCGTGGTTTTTTTGAAGCTTTGATTGTGTTTATAGTGTGCAATATAACATGTGTCCATGTTTCGCGTGTAAAAAAACAGTATTTTTCACATAATTTACTTATCTGTATACCGCTGTTTCCACCGTCATAAAAACGGGCTGATGACTTCCTTGTTCTATGAAGTCCTTCCTTCAGAAATACGTAACGAGTTCTGATTGTGCCAGCGGTTCCTGTGTTGTGATTCGACAGCAGCTTAGCGAACCTTGCCCGGAAAGGTCACGCCTCTTACCATAACGTGGAGATGCACGCGCTCAGTGTTATTGTAAACATGTCTTTAATTTTACCCTATCAATTTGAGCCGGAATCAGACCCGGTGATTGGACTGCGGGATGAAAATAACAGCGTTTCGACGACTTGGCGACAAACACACTCTACAAACGCAACTCTTGTGTATTCCTGTGGGCAGAGGTTAGTCAAAAAACTTTTTTAGTGACGTCATTAAAGAAGGAAGTAGAGGGATGTAGTCCAAACTGGCCGTTCGATGTAGGCGACTTCTGTTAAATAAAATATCTCGCTTGGCATTGAACTTTGAGCTTTAAAATTTTACAGATTTTATTTATACTCTAACAACAACATTACACACTAACTAAAGTTTGAAACATGGGATCACGAAGAACGGGACCTTTAATTAAATGTGCAATATGTAATATTTTTTTCCGCTAGAGGTCGCTAGAAGCATATTCAAAACAAAGGCGTAGCTTGATGATGCCAAGTTTGAGTGCAGAATCTTGGGACATGTGATCTCCATCTCAACAGATGGTGCAAAAGAATAGGTATTTGAATCGGGAAGAAATCACATTTATGGATGCGATTATTAACGTTACTGTAGTATGAAACAAAGCATGACCGAGTGTTGTGGGAGCTGAACGAGGCCAATGGAGCAATTGCGCAACACGCCTCACGAGCAGCAGAACTTTTATTATGACAGTCGCCGGCGCCGCTTCTGCTTTTCCGGTCATGAGTAAGAGGTAACGCAACTCAGTTTATCATATTAGATACATTTGAGTGTGTTGAAAATGATGCTATAATGTTACTCTGTGCGTTCACTCGGCGGCTGCTTTGAGACACTGTTGCGAGACACTGTTGCACACTGTAGTAAGATAGATCGATTTTAGAATATCATATTAAATGCTGGATGGCTTGTGTTGAGCTCGTGTTGAGCTATATAACAATAATTTGTTTTACGTCTATAAATATCTC
The DNA here is from genome assembly GCF_018812025.1 of Megalobrama amblycephala. Lineage (NCBI taxonomy): Eukaryota > Metazoa > Chordata > Actinopteri > Cypriniformes > Xenocyprididae > Megalobrama > Megalobrama amblycephala. The sequence continues at coordinate 13,575,163 of NC_063061.1, forward strand.
AAAACAGTTGTTCCCTTGTCTATTAAAACGTGTAATATATTAAAGCATATTTGGTGTTTCCATGGTTTTTACAAAATAAAACCGGAAACCGAGGCAGCCCGAGGGTTAACGCTATTGACAGGCGACTCCTCACAGCCTTGGTTAAAATTGCAATTTTCTCACGATTTACAAATAGTTGGAAACATTTGGGATATTGTAAGTACTCAAGTGAACAAAATATATAACACTGGCCTAGTGGTTTTTGGATATTTTACTGCAAAAATATTGCACCTTTAACTAAATCAAGTTCATGGCAAAGCGTTCAGTAGAAGATTTGTAGACAACAGTGTTTCTCTGGAGCCATTTCTGAATGCCAAGAAATCCACTCATTCTGCTGCTCTTTTGGGAGTATCATCAGTGATCTGCCTGTAATTACAAACCATTCATAAATCACCAGCAGAAGGATGACATGCCTCTGGTAGGAACTCAGCAAACACGGCTGATGTATCCTTGCCAGCTGTTGTCGTACAACCGCAAGCTCATTCATTCAGGGCTGTAACGGACTTCTCCGGATTTAATTGTGTTTTGAGCATAAACCACGATTATGTAGCAGAGTAAAGAGAATTATTGATGTTCTTCATTGTCGCCATGGTACCCTGCTGCACAGGCTGCAAACTGGTATGATGAGAAAGGAGCTGCTGCCCTCTACTGGACGCCAATGTGGGCTACAGCCTGCTGCACCTACATGATGGTTTACACAATGCTAGAGTGACAATCATCAATAAACAGCAATGCAGAAATGTCGACACTGCAACATGTGAATGCAAAATAGCTGTCTCATATTTCGGCTTTCCCAGGGCAATTCCTCCAAAAGCAGGATTACTATTCAGTGTGAAGGCCCCCTGAAGAAACCACTGCTTCATTCCCTCCCAATTGTCTGGCCCTCGACACCATGCCAATCTATTTTCTCATTCTGTGAGCGCTCCATTATACCCTTAATCCCAAACACAGAAGCACAGAGATCTCCGACACTGTCGCACCACCCCACCTCCTGTCCCTACACAACAAGGCGCTATTCAGCGTTCCCACCAATCCTTTTAGGCTTTCACTGAGCCTTGATACAGTTTTTAATGAGAAATGTAATACATGTGAAAGGGAACAGCAATTCTGAAAAGACACGACGAAGAAGCCGAATCTATTCACCAAGTCTGAAGTACAGATGAGTAAAGATTTCTTTCCCACATCAAAAGATGTTGCAAGTAGGAACGGGCATATTGGGCATTACGGGCTTCTTTTTTTTTTTTTTTTTTTTTTTTTTTAATAACAAATAGCACCATAAGCGTCATGTTCTAAAATGTAGTCAGGTTAAAAATAGTTCTTCAGGTTAAAAACACCGTCTATCTGTCTGTTGAAAGGTGAAACATGTCCTGTGAATGCCCTCTAATCCTCTCCAGAGTGTTGAGCTCTGTTACTGCCTCACACCGAAAGTCATCACGCACATTTCTGACCTAAACTGTCACACTCCTCTAACCTAGTGGTTTCCACCCTTTTCCTCATGGGACACAAGTCATATGCTTCATGAGTCATATGTTTCACAAGTCATATGCTTCACAACCACATCCCCCCTTAAAGTATACTTAAGTGTAGATAGGCTTTTGAAACAGATAGAAAGCAGTATTCATAGAAATTTAGCTGATCCTATCAAATTGCTTGCCAGTTCATCTTTATCAGGAACCCTATGCCTGCATTTTTTTTCAGTGTTAAATAAGCAGCAATTTTATGAATTTCTAAATATAACTGTAGACTTTCAATTTGTCATGTGCATTTGTTTTAACCACAGCAAATTCGCTGAACAATAAGAATTTTTATTCAGTGTGATATTTTCAGGGTTCATTTTTATGGTTCTTAAAGATAGATGGAGCTCAACAGAATGGAACAGAATGCAAGGGACTTGAAATACATTTTTGAAGTTTGAACCACTTTTAAATGAAAACTTACACTGGAAAAAACACCCTCATTTTTATTATCTATAAAAGACTTCTGTATATTAGCATGGATTATTTGAACGTGATTACGAGTAAAATCAATAGCTTCTCTAAAATCAAATGCACTCTTCGACACTTTAGATGGGGCTGGTGGGTGGCCTCATTTTTAACAAAATTAAAAATGAGGCCACATTTTGGTCTATTTATGTTTAGCTGTTACTAAACTTACATCAGTGTGAATTTTTCTGATGGTGAAAAATACATACTGATGAGCTAAAACATTACGACCAGTCACAGGCGAAGCAGATAGAATATTGTTGATCATCTCTTAACCACGCCACATATTAAGTTCTGGGTAGATTAGATGGTAGGCAAACAATCAGTTCTTGTAATCAATGCGTTGGATGCAGGAAAGATCTGAGCAACTTTGACAAGGGCCAAATTGTTATAGCAAGGCGACAATTGAATCTTGACATACATATCGAGATGTATGGTGAAGTAGTTGGCGATGCCCAGCCCAAGCAGAGGAAATAGTCGTATGCATGAGTGCTGCTGCTGCTGTAGGTTTGAGAGGGATGTTATATCACATTGATCCTCGCTTTTCAATTCCCTGGAGCTGTTCCTCTCCCAGCTGTGGCACTTTGGTGCTATCTGCACACCCTTGACATTTTATTGCACGCATGCACAATAGAATTTAATCTTCCCTTTTCGTCATTTGCAACTCTGTGCCTTTCAAGTCTGGTCACTGAGAGCCACTCTGTAGTTGAAGCAGGTTTACTGTTATTAAAAGGCTTAAAATCTTACCTGTATTGTCCCAAAGTCAACATTTTCGTAGTGGAAGTGGGCACATTCGGCTAACTTGGGGAAGTGGCCCTTGGTGAATGAGAGCCTGAAAAGATCACAGGTCGAGTTTAATATTGAGCTTTTGGAAACATGAGGGATAGTTGGCAAATGAACATGTATAATAATGCCTGCCAATATGGTCAAACAACAATTTGCAGAAACCTTTGTGACTTTGGGTGTGTGAATGTTTCACACTTACTTTTTGACATTCTTCACCTTCATACTGGCGGTGCTGCTGCAGGAGCGCATGATGGGCTCAGAGGTCAGCTCTGGAACTTCAGCACTCCGTGCCTGAAAGAAAATCAGCATGTGATCAGCTAAAGACAAAAAAAGAGAGAACCTGACACAAATCCCTCTCACACACAGCGCCATCCCTAAAGTGCAGAACACTGTATAATAATAAGAATATCATTTAATGCCACCGAGTACCTGTGGGCACTATACAACAGATCTGCTGAGTAATGGACGGGAAGAGAAAGCTACGACAGGGTCAAAGACACGTTAAACAAATATGCCAAAAAGCTGAATGACCCTGAACTGTGGTTTACAAAGGCTAAGCGTTCGCCATGCCTCTAAATCTTTTGACAGCTGGTATGCTTTATAAAACTATGTTGCCAGTCTTTACAGTGCCTAGCCAAATGAGAGATCTGAGAGAAATGAGTCATCTGGCAAGGCCAACCAAAACAAGCTAGAGATTCAGAACGCCCATGAAATATGAATTATGCTTTGAAAGTGTGGCTCTTAGAAGCCAGAAACAGGCTTATTAAAAGTCTCTTGACCATGCAGCCTTCAAATGAGCCATGCGGCTGAACAGACCAGTTTCTGCTGGTGTAAAACATGGTGTGAAAGCTCGACTGGGTCTGGTCCAAATCTAGTTCCGTTTCATTATTTGTAACACCCAGTCTGTTGATCATCACAGTCTCACTTCACTACAAGTGACAGCGAAACTAGGTCACGACAGTGAAAAGACAACACGACTGGAGCTTGATGACCTTGACTATACAATTAACTAGTTCAGTTAATATCCTGATACACAATGGTATAAAACTGAGCCAAAGAGCATTAAATTAATTCACCATAAGAGTGAGAAGATACATGGTGATTCCCTTGATATGTCTTCGCTAATCTGTTTGTGCTCAAAACAACATCAGCCAACAGTCAGGTTGCCATGGAGACATGTTTTTTTATCAGCACTACTGAATGCAAGCATGTCAGTGCTGGTGAAATAATCATGAATTCAACTAATTCAGTATTGAACAAAGGCTGTGGAAAGAACATCATAGATGGTGCAGATAGTCAAAGCAGTGAAATACAGTCAGCTATTACTACACTCTCTGGAATACTCCATTCTGATGGGTCAATCGGGGGACTTCTGAGACTTCTGTCGCCACTCATTGCAAAAGAGTCAGATGATGAGTTAGTTGCTTCATGACAGGGGTATAATTTACAGTAATGAACAACCGACTACATTATGCTTTCCAAATCCGATAGTAAAATGCCACAGCTGAACACTAATATATTAACATGACTACGCAGCAAATAAATATATGGATATTAAATGTTGACTGTGTTATTTTAATGAATCACCACAGTTCAAAGGTTTGGGAGTCTGAATAAGATTTTATTTTTTAAAGAAATTAATCATTTTATTCAGCATGCATGCAATAAATTGATTAAAAGTGACTATTTTTTAGAATGTTTTACATGATGATCACAAAAGTGTATTACTGACCATTAAACCCCAGGCAACTGGTTTCCACTCATATCACTTTGCAGTCTCCTTACATAAAATAATTCTCAATAAAACTCAAATCTACATTTCATGACCATTCATTCTTTTGTTTCATTATTCATGAATTATATAAATAATTCTGCTTTGTGTCAGCTTTATGGCGACCAGATCTACATTATCCCTCTCCAGGCATGTGACAAGAGAATGTTCCCACGCATAGGTAATAATGTATGTCAGTCTACGGCACTAATATGGGTCTTACATAAAAGAATCAAGCATCCACAAAAAAAAAAAAAAAGAGAATACAATCATCCTTCAGAAATGACAGTTGTGATATTGTCCCTATTAGCAATAACCGGTCAGTCTTTAATTTTCACAGCTTCAGGGTATGCTATCTGCTCTCTTTACTGCTGAAATAAATGTAGAGTGTGGGAGAGAGTTGTTGAATTTGTGCGAGACTGCGAGTACTTGGCTCCTCACCATTGCGCTGATGGTTTCCTCCCAGTCAGGTCGCTCTCGAGGGTGGATGCTTCTGGCAAGCTCTGGCACGATATCGTCTTCTTCCGGGTGCCGTCCAGGTCTCAGGCCCCTGAGGGAAGAGGGGAGGGGTTGGGATATATAAAAAGAAGAGGTCAGGGTCAGTGTGATAGCCTATGAACTAAAAGGATATAGCCTGCTTTGTGCCTGCCTTTGAAAGTTACGACAGCAAAGCTGAGTGGAATATCAGATAGGCAGTGTGACAGCAAAAATGACACGTCCTCCATGTAAGGCGGTGAATTAGAACATCCCATCCTTCACAGAGGTGTTAATGGCAGCATCATTTCAATTAGGCAAGATGTCGAAACTAATCACGGTGACATGAAAGGAAAAAAATTATTATCCAGCACACACAGCAGGGAATCAAAGCGAGATCCCTACAACAGCATGTAGGGATATCTGCCAATTTAAGTCAAGGGGATCTTCAGTTTTTGTTGGAAAATGCCTGCAGCCTAGAAAAGTTGATGCTGTTGATTTACTTAAAAAAAAAAAGTAAAAAGTAAAAAGTCATATGGTCTAAAGAGTGATATGAAAGAAAGCAAAGATATTATTTCTTCCCAAACCTGATTAATGAGAGGGTGGGAGAGAGAAAGTAGCAGTCTGGCTTGTCTCACATAGGCAAAATGACAAACCACCGCATTTTCATTCAGAGATGAAAAGCGCAGCGCGGTCAGTGGTACAGTTACACTTTCCAAAGTGGGGGGATGTTCTGACAGAACAGAAAATTGTTTCCATAAAAAGACATGGAACGAATTACATAAAAGTTATACGATATGGATTAAACCAATCTAGATGACCTGGAATATTGCTTTGAATGTTTATTTATCTACAGAGACACTTGTGTTGGAGTATAATACGTGATCTTGCAGTTTACAGCACAATAATACATCCAGCAAATGTCATTAACTGTGAGAGTGTGTCTGTATTTTACTATATATTTTGCCATTTTACAATAAACAAGAACTTGACACCACAATACAAATCTGGACTAAATTAATTCACATGGTTGGTTTCCTTTTAATACCTTAAATTATGCTGATTTATGGAGCACAGTCAAAATGGCTTTCGCCATAAGGGATCTGCCGGGGATGGGAAAGGTGCTCGAGATGATTTGCTGACAGGGAGCAATGTACAGACATGAGTGCTTTTTAAAATCATTCGTGTTCATCTGAAATTCATTCAGTTTCTGACAATAAGCCAGGTAAATCAGCATAATCTAATCAGCCAAATCACATGGCAGCGACACCATTTAAGTATGTAGACATGGTCAAGATGATCTGCTGAAGTTCAAATTGAGCATCAGAATGGAGAAGAAAGGTGATTTAAGTGACTTGTGGCATGGTTGTTGGTGCCAGACGGGCTGATCTGAGTATTTCAGAAATTACTGATATATATCCAGTGAGCGGCAATACTGTGGGTAAAAATGCCTTGTTGATGCCAGAAGTCAGCAGAAAATAGCCAGACCGGTTTGAGCTGATAGAAGGGCAACAGTAATTCAAATTCGAAATTACAACCGAGGTATGCAGAAGAGCATCTCTGAATCCACAATACATCGAACCTCGAAGCACAGCAGAAGACCACCACACAGGGTGCCACTCCTATCAGCTAAGAACAGGAAACTGAGGCTACAATTTGCACAGGCTCACCAAACTTGGACAAGAGAAGATTGGAAAAATGTTGCCTAGTCCGATTTCTGCTGTGACATTCAGTTTGTAGGGTCAGAATATGGCATAAACAACAAGAAAGTATGGATCCATCCTGCCTTGTATCAATGGTTCAGGCTGGGTAGTTTAATGGTGTGGGGGATATTTTCTTGGCATACTTTGGGCCCTTTAGTACCAATTGAGCATTGTTTAAATGGCACAGCCTCCCTTTGTATTGTTGCTGACCATGTCCATCCCTTTATGACCATAGTGGACCCACCTTCTGATGGCTACTTCCAGCAGGTTAATGTGCCATGTCACCAAGCTCAAATCATCTCAAACTGGTTTCTTGATCATGACAGTAAGTTCAATCTACTCAAATGGCCTCTATACAACAAAGAATTGCGAAAGTTCGGAAGGCAAAAGGGGTTCCAACCCGGTACTAGCAAGGTGTACCTAATAGTGGCTAGTGAAATTTATAAGGAGTTATAGCGGGAATCAAGGCTTCATCAACACAGCATCCTTGCAATGCGCTGAGAAGAGCAATTATACAACATTTTATGATAGAAGGGCGCTTTTTGGTTTTCAAGTGCGATAACTAATGTGCTCACTCACAGAAATTAGATGCTGCTTTTTATATAACACATTTTGCTTATTCGAGCAATTGTTTTGGTGCACATTAGAGCACAATTGTCATGTTCATATATGCCTATAAACAAACCGAACTAAGGGAGAAAACACATCAGGTTTCAAAACAAATGCTCTATACAAGCCTGGTGTGAAAACGCCCTTAATCAGTATTTTAGTCTTATTTTCCAGTCTAATAATATCAAAACATCCTTTCAACGAGATCAATTCACTTGAGAAGCAAAACTATGACCTTACACACAAAATATCTTAAATTAAGATCTTAAGTTTACTTTTCTTATGCAACTGGCAAAGTTTTTTCTTGAGCAAAAACCACACCAAATTCTTGTAGAATGCTGTCTAAAACAAGAAAAAAAAAAAGAATCAATAGGGTGAGAAAATTAAACATATCCTCTAAAAACAAGTCTTAATACTGTACACAGTTTTATTCCAAGCTAACTGATCGTATTTTAAGGATGTTTAGATACAGTACTGTTACTGGAAAATAAGATGAAAATAAAGATTAAATGATTTTGTGCAGTGTATGCTTCAAAACAGCACAGAGGATTCATCCAGGTCTTTGTAGTGTACATACATGTCAGATCTCTCTCCTTCCCCCTCTTGCTGTCAGCTTCAAGCTCACATGAAAACAGATCCAGCACTTCGAAGGGGAATAGAGGAGGTTGGGTTATCCATATGTTGATGACCTCAAACTGTCATCCCCCATGTATTTCTGACACAGCAGAGTTTTCATCCATAATCACCAGGATGGAGGATGTCCAGAAAGCAACAGTGTGCTGCATTATGACACTTCTGCAAGGAATCTTCGCTGATCCAGGTGCAACCAACTGCAGTGCTTAATCAATAACATGAATAATCTAATTTGCTTCAACTACAATGTGCAGCGGCCACGGCCTATGTGTATTTTGGTTAGTGAATCACTCATGGAACAAGAGCGCTCAATGAGGCATGGCGTGATGGAGCAGGAGATTCCACAACGAACATGTGGAGATGTATTCTGGGGTGAGGTTAGAGAGATATGCTAAATGACAGGCACACGAAGAATCTGCATCTGCAGAACTTCGCAGTAAGCTCTAAAGATTTCTGCAGAATTGATCTTGCCATTCAAAAATAACTACAAATTCAGCACTCCAAGTGTGTTTATTATATTGTATAATATTTTAGCTAATCTGATTATTCTTTTAACAACAGATACAAGCATACTGTCAGGTACTGACAATTTGACAATACACAATTTTTCAGAGCTGCAAAAAAAAAAAAAAAAAGACTAAGGAGACATCGGCTCCTAAAATGAAATATTTAGGAGGTAAATGACTTCAGTTGACTAATTGCAGACCAGGGGTGCGTTTCTTGCAACTTCTTTAAATAAATCTGTTGATATCGAATTAATGCTAGATTTTGTTTGCTATAAATTACAGACATGGCATCTGAGGACCAGTTCTCATTTTTCTCAGTTATTTTGCTTTATTTCCACATTCAATCATAGGCTCGTTCTTATGTACTAGAGCATGTACGCATAAGCACACTCCAAAAACAGTGCTTAAAATCTCTTGACAAACTAAAATATGTAAATGACATTTGTATATATTTAAAATAAAAGATATACATCGTACTTCATGTCAGCTTGCTTATTTTGCTCAAGATAACGATTTAAGGCCACATTTAAAAAAACTAGAAACTATACTTCCAACGACAGCTGGAGAGCCGTCGTTCCGGCCACACAAGTTTGCGATGCAGTTTGCAAATGTTCGTGTGAACTATGGTTTCGGGAAACACCAAATCATTGAACTATGTTAGTAATGATGGAACTTGCAATGTTAGTTGGTTAACGCACCCCAGGTTGATAAAGGTGGTATTTGAAAAGTGCTTCCATTCATTAAGTAATAGATACCTAATGCTAAATTATAACCAATAAAGTCTTTCGTTTAATATTTGAATTTTTTCTAGAACGTCATTTTTTTTTTATAGCATTCATGAACAAAATGATTGTTCAGCGAGGTCAACTGTGAACTCGGCAAAGGTTGTGACCAATTCTGAACGACTCCTCCGAAGAGAAAAGACCTCAGAAGAACAGGCGAATCTCAACATAACACCGACTGTTACATAACAGTCGGGGTCATTAATATGTACGCCCCCAATATTTGCATATGCCAGTCCATGTTCAAGGAATTAGACAAGGCAGGCAGTATTAACGTCTGGATCTGTGCACAGCTGAATCAGACTAGGTAAGCAAGCAAGAACAATAGCGAAAAATGGCAGATGGAGCAATAATAACTGACATGATTCATGATATCATGATATTTTTAGTGATTCTACATTCTAAATGTTTCGTTAGCATGTTGCTAATGTACTGTTAAAGGTGGTTAAAGTTACCATAGTTTATTACTGTATTCACGGAGACAAGAGCCGTGGCCATTTTCATTTTTAAACACTTGAAGTCTGTTTAATTCATAAACAACTTCATTCTTTATTAGGGCTGTAACGATATGCGATATGAAACCGAAATCGCGATACGCAGGTCCACGAACCTGTATCGCGATGTGAGAAGGCAGAATCGCGACACACCCCTTCCAACTCCCAGAGTTATCCTTCCTGTCCAGATCCAATGCTACCACATTTTTAAATTACTATAAGTATTAGGGGTGTAACGATTTATCGTAGATGGTGTGTCTCAATCAGCTCTCTAGTTCAGTAAGTGTTTCGGGCACACATTGAATCTTGCAAGCAGGTTTAAACGTTTCTCGTGTCAGTCTCTTGCATGGTCGCGTGAGAAAAGTCGTGGCTTTCTTTCACCGCAGTGCACAGCAACAGCTGTGCTCACAGAAAAGCAAAAGACGCTTGCGATGCTTTGCTTTAAGTTAGGGGCCGTTCACATATTGCGTCTTTCCCGCGTGCAAGTCAGTTATTATTTTCAAATGTAGCCGGGCGGCAGGCGCGCTCATAATGGGATCAACGCGGTCGCGACGCGCATGCAATTCTCAACTTCTCAGAATGCCGCAAGCGCACCGCAGGTCGTGTGACAAGAATCAACCGATCAGCTATGGCCTTTCCATAACAAAACATCAAAAGCTCAGCCGAACAGCTGATCATAGCTGATCATAGCTGTTCATGGTGGTTTTTATATCTTATCTCCATCAATATATCTCGTAGTAAAACTAATGCAAGGGCTAGAAATCATTTATCCTTTGCAGAAACATCCTGATCCTCTTGGAGAGCTCAGTTCATGGTTGCATAGCAACGACCGACGCCACAGGAGCACAAGCGCTTTGGAAAGAAGAAGCGGTGCGGCCGCGCCTTCCACGCGTTTTTAGACGCGATATGTGAACGGCCCCTATTCATAATTCTAAGTTCATGTTAAATTTAACATTTTTTTTTTCAGTGACAGACAGCCCTATTCAACTGTTAATTTGAATACAGAAGGTTTTTATTAAAATTTTATATTTATTTATTTTATTGAAATGTGATCTTGTATGTACAACAAGGAAAATTATTGAAATTTGTTCATGTTTTTTTAATAAATCTTGTTTGAATTTCAGTTTCATTTTGTTCAAAATATCGTGATACGTATCGTATCGTGAACTCTGTATCGAGATACGTACCGTATCGTGACCTGAGCGTATCGTTACACCCCTATTCTTTATAAATCTCTCCAACATTGTGTAATGTTAGCTTTAGCCACGGAGCACAGCCTAAAACTCATTCAGAATCAAATGTAAACATCCAAATAAATACTATACTCGCATGATCCGACGCATGCATGCAGCATGCATGACGAACATTTTGTAAAGATCCATTTGAGGGTTATATTAGCTGTGTGAACTTTGTTTATGCACTGTTTTATAGTCGCGAGCTCAGGGGCGAGGAGCGCAAGGATTTAAAGGGGCCGCAGCCTGAATCGGCGCATATTTAATGATGCCCCAAAATCAGCAGTTAAAATTTTTTTTAAATAAAATCTATGGGGTATTTTGAGCTGAAACTTCATAGACACATTCAGGGGACACCTTAGACTTATATTACATCTTGTGAAAAAACATTCTAGGGCACCTTTAATGAAATATCTGATGAAAAATGTAATGCATTTTTATTTGTCATGAGTCCATCTAGGTCGCATTAAAAATGTTCAAATTACAAAACTCAATTCCCCAGATTTTATCTCAAAATCAGCATATTTTTTCAAGTTGTGATATTCAAATTGTGACAAACACTAATAAAAAAAAAATAATAATAATAATAAAAAAAAAGCCAGCAACAACTTTGAGTATGGTACCATTCTGGCTTGAATCTTGATTACATAATATAGTCTGAGTGCGGAATGATGTTTGTTAGGTCAAGACGGACCGTTTGCCATTGTGTTTTGTCACGATATCCGCATCGCATCCCAATGGAAGTCATTAACTCCTGGAGGCCACTGCAGTTCATACTGGGCCTTCATAAATCACAAAAGAACCTCTATTCAGAGTCAGCAAATCATTAATGCAATTATAGAAGAAAAAAGAGAGGGCAAAATAAATGAGAAAAGATCATGCATCAGAGCTCCTCTTCTGAAGATCCTGCCTGAGCGAACACCAGAGACTTCAAAATGTTAAAGCAGGTCTCGCACTGTCTGCTTCACAGACCCCCGTAAGGCAGTGGTTCCCAAACTTTTTAAAGTGGCGTACCTCCTAAGGCATCCCCTCTCTTAGACTGCAGTCCCAAATTTTCTATTAAGGGGTAAATATTTGCCCCCTTAAATTGATTTTCAGGTGCATTTTTTTTTCTAACCCTATTAAATGTATGGTGTCATGTTTTATGTCAAATTCTTAAAAATCCATTAATTTAATTCTTCATATAATAAATGAAGCAATAAATTGAACTAAATCAATAATTTCAATCAAATCAAAATCATTATCAACAAAAGCCATCTTTGCACTGCATGCATGCAATTACAATGGCATAAATAACGTTATGAGATGATTTATATTAAAAAAATGTTCAATAGAGAAATATGAAATGATATGAAATAAAAAATGAAGTGATACTTTTAATTTGTAAACTAAAACCGCTAGTAGGTGGCAGCAAGTCACTATCTTAATGAGGGAGTCATTGAGTCATTGTAACGAAGTAATGAAGCAAGTGGCTGTATTTATGAATGAGTATTTTAATTATTGACTCTCCCAATTTGTTCAAAGCAGCAGATTCGTTCACTAACAAAACATTGCTGTGTGTTGCTTGGAGATGCACAACAGTTCTACTGTGGCTTCCGTTGGAACTATCATTTCATTGCATAGTAGAGCAAACAATGTTGACAAAACTGTTTAAAACGTACGTCACTTAATATTACATTTTTGTTTGTTGAACTCTTTAATAAAATAAAATCAGTAACATTTGCAATCGTGTGGATATTTTGGAAAAATTGCCTATTTTTGCCCGTATAATTTATTAACATTAAAAACAAGAACTCACAAAGGGTATGTTTCTGCATTGAATAGAGTTTGAGTCTTAAATCGATCCCTATGCAAAGTTTGTCTATATTTGTTCTTCATGCTAGTAAGTGCTAAAACCCCACTTTAACATTGTCAAGAACGGCAGTAATGTAGTGTACTTTGACAAGTCAGCATCACAGTCATGCTACTTGTGTGGATGTAGTCAGTTTTGACAGCAAAAGATCAGGTCATTTGACTGGATGTCATGTATTTGACCTTTAACAACACTACCATTTCCCTGTTTGTTCACTAGATGCAGCATTTCTCCTGTTAGAAATTCAGGCTCTGTTTTAATGTCATTTTAAGGTGGGGTAGAATTAAATGATCGGCAAAACTCAGCATTTCTGTCACCTCACATACCCTAGTTTAAGAACCACTGCCCCAAGGCAACTTCCTCTAAAACAAATTACTGTAAACCATTTTCATTAGTTAGCTTGTTCTCTAGTGTAACTCTAGTGGCAGAGTGTCAGTGAAGTAATGCAAGTCAAACCAGCCCACACAGAGTAACACTTTCCTATTAAACTCACTAAAACGAAGAAGGTTTTTAAAGGGTCATGAGACTCCAAAACACATTTTTTGATATGTGAACAGATATGTACAGGCTGCACATCTCTAAAAACACTCATCAATTTAATCAAGGAAATTGGTTATTTTTGCTTTTTTTCTGAGCAATTCCGTTCTTCCGGGTTGAAAAACAAAGTCGAAGCAATGTCACGGAATCTGATGTAGAAGCGTCTATCCGCAGTGTGTGATTGGCTGCTGGGACTGGAGAGCCACGAATCTATGACATCCGGTTCTGAGCTCTTCTTTGAATTTATTCATGAGAATGAACTCTTTTAACCCAATCACTGTGCTGTATTACGCATGAGATCGCAATGGAGATGAAAGATCATTTAATACGGACTGGAGTAAGAGTGTTTCAAGTTTTTAATGGAGATATTTCACAAATTTAGTGCTCTAAACAAGAACAAGAGCCATACATCTGGTCATGAATGAGATGACATGAGGAATTATTCTGATACACAAGACAACGAAGTAGACTGAAAATTCAAAGAAAACTGGACAAAAAAAAAAAAAAAACTATTCTTTTGTGTTAAACTGATATGTGTCATTTGTTCAGAGATTGTAGTGCTTGTAAATGCACTGAAAATATTATTAGACCTTTTAAAAATTCTTCACGTTTTTCCCTCGTTCTTTGGAGTTTGTTGTCATATAGGGTTATACTTTTAAAATGCATCAAGGTGCCCTCAACTCTTATTTTGTGGGAGGGGGTTGCTCCATGATCATATTTTAATATTCATTTGTCTGTACAATGAGCGTGTTGCAGGTCTGTTTTATTGGTTGTCTCATCTCCTTTTCCCACCCTCTACTCTCCCATTTTTCCACAGCTTTTCCCATTTCTCAAGACTTTTCCAACTTAGAGGTGACCAGACTAAAATGGGGACACTTAAACGTGAAAGGCTATTGGCACTGGGGAAAAAAAAAGAAAAAAAAAAAAAAAAGACACAAACCACATATTTCTGTAACTCGATTTTGGAGAAATTAAATGATGGTCCACCGGTGGGCTGGTGCATCACAATCAGTAAATAAATCTCCACACAGTGCTACCGTCAGACCACTTTATGGCATTGTTTTTTGGTGATTTTGGAAAAGAGATAAAGTTCACTTACAATTCTAGTCTTGTTTTATATGAATAACAGGTTTGTGACAACATGAGAATGATTAATAATGACAAAATGTTCATTTTTGAGAGAAGTGCTGCTTTACAAGCAGTGCTCTGTTTCAAGCAGGGGCAAGTCCTTCAGGAATGCTTCGTCACTGTGAGGATGAACAAATGGTCAACTGACAGAAAAATGCTGATAGAAATGCACTCTGTTCCTGAAATATTGCATGCTGATAGAGAGCTCATCCCCGTTTTCTCAGTATTACCCGATCACTGACACAAGGAGATTCTGTTTTATTTTAGATTAGTTTATTTTAATGAACACAGAAAGCAAATCTGTGTGGCTTGTCTAACGGGACACTCAATAAATCAATCAATCACTTTTTCTGTGCCACTATTAATCTACAGTACCACATCAAAAGAAATTATATTTTACCCAAGTTGTGAATTTGCAGTCTGAACTGAATGCGATTTATATATAAAAATAAATAAATAAAAATTCACAGACAGTAACAGAGTAATATAGAGAGACAACATGTCTTTGTATTGCATTGTCTTCACTGGCTGTAAGCAAAGCAAACATGCAGTACTACCATTGCAGTGTTGGGTAAGTTACTCAAAAAAAAAAAGTAATCCACTACAAATTACTACATTAAAATTGTAATTTGATTACATTACTGATTACTGCATGTAAAAAGTCAATCAGACTATTAATTACTTTACATTCAAGTTAATTTGAAAACCTATAAATCCTACAAAAATACACCACAAACTGAAACTCATAGTTCTTTCCGTAATTTAATATTGAATGAAAAAAATATTACAGAAGTATGAAAACAGCATCTTGACATAAAAATATTCGTTAATCATCCGTAGGTAGCCTATTCATTCTAATGTAATCATAACGGTCACCTGAGGGCTCTCAACGACCACATCATCTGTGAGCGTGAGATTCTATCAAACTAAAAATTACTTTATTAAAACTAATAAACATGTAACATGTAGCATGTAACATGTAGGATAAAAGTAGTTTTATCACATGTTGAGCGGTTTCTGTGACAGCTCCAGCTCTCCGACGCACAGTTATACGTCAGCGTCCGAATTCACTCACTTCATTTCATTCAGTCTTTGCAGATATAGTGCACTGAAATGACATATACTATATAGGGATTAGTGAATCAGTGAACGAGTGAGCGGTTTCGGACATTTACCCAAATATACCCAAATCTGCTAACGACCCATGGGTTATCGGTTTAAATCAGTTTAACAAATTACTCACTGATTGACTTGCAGTTGCAGTTATGTAGTACTAATTCAAGTACTGTTCAATTACAACCATTTGATTTCCGGCGATGCAGAAAACGCAGACGGAATAGCGGAATCCAGTCATAAAAAAAAACGGAATTTACTGTATAACGTGGAATGTCATGGAATGTCAAATTATTGATGAATAAATAAAAAGTAGGTCAGCACACTTAAATCAAATTGCGATATAGACTAGTGTCTGTGAATATTAAACCACAAAAAGACTATTTAAATATGAATCCTGCGTGTCTCTGTGTGAATGAATGGCAGAAATGCGCGATTTCATTTAACACACAGTGAAACACACGTTTTCACTCTTTGCCGCCTCACTATGAGGACATGAATGCAAGCACTTCATCTCCAGAACCACTCTGTGTCTCACTTCAGGAGCATTTAGTTTAATTTGAGAAAAACTATTGTCATATCATAAACACGCAGAAACTCAAAAGGTTATCACAGCAACCCATCAAAATAAAAGTTTGGTTTAATTTAAATAAATTGTGACAGAAATATATTACTGTTGTACTGTAGAATTTAGCTGTCTCAATGCAAAAATAATAACACTAATAATAATAATAATAATAATAATAATAATAATAATAAATTATTATCAAAACTTTAAGGAATAACATTTTTTTTCCATGTTTTAATTTTTACAGTAAAGCTCTGTTGTGTAGCAATTTGTTTGACAAAAAAGTTTGTTTAATGTCATATGATTAAAAAGATAAATTAAATTAAATTAATGTTTTATGCCTTCAAATGATTGCCAGAAAAATTAAAATACACACAGAATTTCTAAAAAAATAAGTTTTTAAAAAGTTAATACATTTTGTTGTTTTTATGAATTCAATTAATTTGTCATTCTTTTTGATTATTAAAATATTCATTTGATAATTAAAATTTAATTCCATTTTAATGGTTTAATTAAATTTAATTAAACCATTAAAGGTCCCGTTTTTAGTGGTTTTTTGAAGCTTTGATTGTGTTTATAGTGTGCAATATAACATGTGTTCATGTTTCGCGTGTAAAAAAAACCCAGTATTTTTCACATAATTTACTTATCTGTATACCGCTGTTTCCACTGTCATAAAAACGGGCTGATGACTTCCTTGTTCTATGAAGTCCCTCCTTCAGAAATGCGTAACGAGTTCTGATTGTGCCAGCGCTTCCTGTGTTGTGATTCGACAGCAGCTTAGCGCACCTTGACCGGAAAGGTCACGCCTCTTACCATAACGTGGAGATGCATGCGCTCAGTGTCATTGTAAACATGTGCTGCACATAGTTTTACATGTGGATTATAATTTTTGGGAACAGAGTTAAACATAAATTGTAACCATTGATCTCCAAGTACAGCGTCCCCGGGAAGGCCAAACAAAGGTGATTGGACTGCGGGATGAAAATAACAGCGTTTCGACAACACACTCTACAAACGCAACTCTTGCTCTTCTCCGTGGGAGCGCAACAAGACCACGCCCCCTTTTTTGTGTATTCCTGTGGGCGGAGGTTAGTCAAAAAACTGTTTTAGTGACGTCATTAAAGGAGGAAGTAGAGGGATGTAGTCCAAACTGGCCGTTCGATGTAGGCGACTTCTGTTAAATAAAATATCTCGCTTGGCATTGAACTTTGAGCTTTAAAATTTTACAGATTTTATTTATACTCTAACAACAACATTACACACTAACTAAAGTTTGAAACATGGGATCACGAAGAACGGGACCTTTAAAATGGAATCCTAAAATCTTAAAACAGAAAACAGAATTTGGTAAAAAAAAAAATGCATAAAACGGAATTAAAAAAAAAAAAACATTTCATGGAGCCCTAAAAAAAAAAAAAATTGTAATTTTTGTTAAACTTTTAATAAATTGTTGTTAAATTGTACAAGTTTCATGATTTCAATTAATTTGACACACTTTTTGATTACTAAAATTTAATTTAACTATTAAAATGGAGTCAAAAAAAAAAAAAAAAAAAAAAATTAAATGGAAAAAAAAAAAAAGGAATCCAGAAAAAATTAAAACGGAAAAAAAAAAAAAAAAAAGGGGCCCTATACTCCAGTAGTATGCGTCAGGGTTTTTCCTGCATAAAAAAAATTACGAGGCGGCCGCCTCTGTCAAATTTCATGCCGCCTCCGGCTGCCAAGTGTTGACAAAACTCAGACAGGCAGTCACACGCTCAGATACCCTTTTACCGCGGTTCCGTTGTGGCTTCCCGGCCTGTGTCCATTCTCGAACCGTTCCGCCCATCCCCACTGCAGAAAATGGGGTTCCGTGCTGAAAAGATCACTTTCACTCCGGCCCTATAACTTGCTGGCCTCGAACGGTGCCGCTCAAGGACATTTTGCAAGAGCACACAAAAGTGATGCGCGGAACGTGGTTATATCCGCATCAGGTAATCCGCCGCGTTGGGCCGGCCAAGTAATACAAAATAACATTCCAAGTAATTGCGGGTGAGTCGCAGGTGGATGAGAGATAAATCATTAATGTGTTGATTTTAATAAAGAGACATAACTCGCATTTGGTAAACACACGGTATGCGCATCACTCTTTTACTTTCTTTTTCAACAACAACATTTCTATTCAGGGAAAACCATTTAAGGAAAGCATATGCCTAGAGCACCTTCTAGTAGTCATTATATAAAACAAAACCCCCCACCATAAGAATTGCTTAACTTAAGCTTGTGTATATTTTTAGTTAAAGCTGTTAACAGAAATTATTCTGATAAGAGTGTTTTTTCAACAATGATGTAATGAAACATTGACAATTTTAGTTTAAAGGGAGTAAAACCTGTGTTTATAGACTATTAAGGAAATGTAATTTTGTCAAAGAAGAACTTTTATTTTAGATATTTATTTAAAATCAGCTTACTTAAAGGTGCTAAAGAGGATCTTTTCGTCGACTGAGAAACCAAAGACTGTTACTGAGTTTTTGAAATGAGTGCATGCGTAAGAATTTCGAGGGAACGCCTCCCAAAACTTGTGCACGAGTATTGGAACATGAGTGTTTACCACCGGCATTCGCTGTGTCGTGTTAGTGCATTCATTATGTCGGACTCACCACAGGTAACTCATAATCTGCAGTTGTTACTCCTGTCTCCTGACAAAAACATTGCATGCGGCGCCTGTGGAGTGTGGAAAGTTACTGGAGCGCGCAGCCGCGCTCGTTTCTCACAAGGAACGTCATGGCAGTGATTGACAAGCTAGAGGGCCAATCCGCGCACGTCTCTCACAAGGAATGTCATGGCAGTGATTGACAAGCCAAAGGGCCAATCGTTTACGCAATGATCGCGTAAATGATTGGCTGATGTTTTTAAGGCCCTACCTCGTGCACAGATGATGTATATTAATATTATTCCTTTCAGTGCACCTAATAAATAGTCTTTTATCAGTTAGTAAAGACAGTTTCAAGTAATATTGCAAAACTGTATAAAACAAAACATCCTCTTTAGCACCTTTAAGTGTCATATGTTATTATAACATCATGCTTAATACCAAGAATTTGAATAATTATTTTGTGATGATCAAGTGCAGATATCTAAATCAGAATATAATAGGTTTGGGAAGTTGGCAGGTGGATGATTTATTTTTAACAGTGGATTTAGGTGATGTTAGAGCTGATCCGCACATCTGTATTTAGAAATTAATGTTAAGCAAGGGTAACTGTACAAATAATTTTTTATTGTTAGGTTATAACAACTAATGCATTAACTAATGTTAGAATTCTACAATCTTATTGAGCAGTGTTAACTAACAACCAATAAATGGCTAGTCCCATTTATGAAGGCTAAAATAAAAATAATGCATAAGTTACAACTACACGATTAACTGCTTATCAGTATCAATCTCTCACAAATAGCATTTGCACGAGAGAAAAAAAAAAAAGAAGATATACTTTAAAAGTCAAACTTAACCTGCAATCACTTCAGCAGTAAGGTGCTGAGTTGGGTGAAAATGAGCCTTACATGGAAACAGTGATCAAATGATTAAGGATTAAGGTAGTGGTTTAAAAATCCAAGTAGACCAAGATCACAAACCCATTTTATCATTTTAGTGCCCTTGAGTGAGGCACTAAACCTCCAAGTTGCCTAGGGCAGAGTGGCCCTGCAATCAGAGCACAGTAAGCCGCTTTGGATAATAACAGTCTCTTAAATGGCAAGTAAATAGCCACGTGACCAACTACTTCTACTTCAGAGATCTCACACAGCAACCTAGACGCCATCGATTAGAAAGGTAACAAAGTTTAGTCATCAAAATTAACTACTGCATACTCTTTGCAGACGGTTCTGCACTTTAAAAAGGAAAACTACTTGCCAAGCTGGAGGCTATTCAATGTCAGTGTCCTACTCTAGAGGCTGCTTATTTAAGATACGCATGCAGTGCAGCAGCAGGACAGCATACTGAAGGATTGCAGTGCTCTAGACCATCAGAGTACCAGGGACTGTGAAAGCAAAGCCTCAGCACAGCTTAAGCATCTCCCCTAGTGACTATGAATCATAAGCATGGGTGTGTATGAAAATGACCATTAAATCTGGAACGCTTTCCACAACAGCCGAGAGAACACGCTGCCTCCCCTTGTCCTTTACCTTGCCTTCTTTCGCTGATGTTGTGCTAATATTTAATATATGCTAAGCTGTGGCTGCCATGGCAACCCTTGGCATACCAGATTTGGACTGAGTTCAAGTGAGGCTGAGGTCTAAAATGGCTGGACAATAATCCTCAAAACTCAGGACAATCGCAGCAGAGCCCAAAACCATTGGCGGGAAGGTGATAGGAGAAGGATTTAGGGCAGAATTTCAGAGAGGAAGCATGCAAGCTCTCGTGAGTGCTGCAGATCATGTGACTTGCGCTCAGAGCACAGCTGTGAGAGTGGGTGGGTGGGAGTGTACTGGCGTTGCAAAGCTTTTTATTGGCTGCCACAGCTTTACTACTCAGCATCGTGGATTTTCATACAGTTATCTGACTGCAAAATTTGGGCTTTGATGACGGCATGAGACGAATGACATTATTCCGAAGTAATTAACGACCTCGTTTTGGGTATTTATCAGTTATAGCAGCTTGGTGATGTGGCTATTCATTTAATATGTTGGATATATGAGCGCAAGTCCCTAAAATCTTTAGCTTACGTTGTTTCTGCTGCATCTGCGCGTACCTCCTAGAGCTCGCACTTCTGACATTTCTCCTCGAGCCCCTGGGGAGGAATAGGATGTACGTGCCCAAGCCTTCGCTGCGCACACACGCTGCACACAGAAATAACCTCTACAGTTATGAATGAAACAGCAGGGAAGCAAAGGGCATGCTGAGGCAGGGACGCAAACACTCACACAGGAGCAAGAACGCAACGCACACGTTGAAATGAACAGGAACCTTAAACGAGTAAAATAACCTAGGTGAGATAGAAGACCCTGTGGAGGTCTGATGAGGAAAGACAGTAAGTCTTACCTGTCAGAGATGTCATGACTTCCTGTGGCTCCGAGCAGTCCAAGAGCTGCACTTCCCACCACTGCAGCAGCCCCACTGCCAGCCTCCATGATACTGACTCACTGCAGGAGTAGCCTGCCAGAGAGAGAGAGAGAGAGAGAGAAGAGAGAGAGGCAGGGAGGGAGAGAATGAGAGCAAGGGAGAGAGAATAAAAAAAAAAAAAAAAAATGTAGAGTCAGTACAGAGTTAAAAATGAGAGACGAAACAACGTAGACAGGGCAAATGTGAGTGTAAAACAAGCAGAGGAGAGAAGACGACACAGTGAGATTGTGTGTCTCTGGAAGATAGCAGAAACCTAGACAAATCTCTGATATTCATACTCTATTGGATACCTTCAGGATGATGCTTAGACTTTAGGAAAATGATATTCATCTGCTTTCAAATGGTTATATTGCACTCATTCACCTTGATCTGACAAGCAGATTAACAAGGTTGTTATGTGGCATTTTGAGATTATCATATGATCCGATACATGTATGCCTGATAGCTTTTTTGTTGTAGAGAAAAACGTTTAAGTATTGTAAAGTTATGTTTACAACAGTCCTTATTTTATTCATAAATTGAAAATACCCATTATAAAAACCCATAGGGAAATCGAGGGAACCAGTGGCGAATTAGTCTTCCAGGTTTTGACATCATTCCTGCAACACTCTATGGAGAGGCCAACTGAAGGAAGCACAAGTGTAATCTCTTAAAAAAAAAAAAAAAAAAAAAAAAAATATATATATATATATATATATATATATATATATATATATATATATATATATATATATATATATATATATATATATATATATATATATATATATATAATACAGTTTATTTATTTCAAACAAAGCATCATTCAAAAATCCTTTTTTTCTTTTTTTTTCCCCCCCAGCACAATGCGTCTAGAACTCTCCAGTTTGTAGTTTTTACTCAATTTTTTCTAGGCCATCCTAAATCTCTAAATATTGGTATCAGCAGTTGAAGATCCCCATAACAGTGGTTCAATAAATCAATAAAACCATCCAGTGTAAGATAGTCTAATGTGCCCTTTCCTTGTGCAAATACTTAGTGGAGGTTATTAAATCTTGTTAATAGTACCATTAAAGTTGCCACCCAAACAGACACAAAGCTAATGTGTCACACAGAAAAACTCCCACCCCAAAGCTCTGTGTGGATTTAATTGCAGAGACAGGAGATAAATGACAAGCTGAACAAGAGAACATTCCTCATCCATTTAAAACAACAAACCCCTAAACCCACACAGCCATCCTCCTTTAGTAGCCATCAACCACCACCATGCAGCTTTCTTTGTGTCCTTTGAAGCAGACAAGGGGAACTTTATAAAAGACTGGCAGGCAGAAAAATTGCAGGAAGCACCGTACACCCACGCACACTCAAAAAGCAGCATCATGTCAATGAGAGGGATGGGCTGTTATGAGAGTTTGGCGCTGGTAGAGAAGAACTTTTGGAAAGTTTCCCTTGTAAACGACTCTTTCAACGATTTCCGTGTTGAGCAACTGGTTGCTGCGACTGCTTAGACAAACTTTATCATACAAGAGAGTGAAATAATTATGACATTAAATCATTAAGGATGCAAGTCCTTGATTGCAATTTAACCATGGTGTTCAATCAGAAAAATACTGGAAGTGGTGCATTCCATAGACGAGAATCCACAAACACGAACTGTTTTCTAAGGCTGCACGTGCTGCACGATATATTAAAACCATTTAAAAATCATAATATAGCAATGTGTTAATGTGAAATCACGAAGGCTGCAATTCAATTAAATATATGTTGATTTTGGCGTGATTTGTTTTTCATGGCGATTTCAAAATAAAAGTTTAAACCCTCGCTCTGAGTTTGCACGTTTTGATCAAGTGGCAACCTCCCCCAGTCTCTCGTGAAGCCAATATGGAAGTGACTTAAACTGCGATTCATCGACTGGCCGCTATGGACAGGCTCCAAAAGAGAGCAGAATCTCATTGAGTCCCATGTTAAATTGGCCAAGTTTACAGCAGAAAAAAACATGTTTACAAGTTGGTTCAAATTGTGGTTTTGGTCTATACTGATAATGTTGCCCTTCATGACAACTCTGAGGGGGGTGAATTTTTTTCTAACTCATTCTTTTAAATTATATCAAGCCTTAAAAATCTGTATAATTAAGGGCGTGGTCACTTGAGTGACAGGTAGATTGCGCTGCTGTCTGTGAGCCGTCATTTTACCTCAGCTAATTCCAGCCGCTGAATTTGGCATCTCAGCCGTATTTGTGGTCGATTATTTTATACAATTATAAAATATGGCTTGCTGCATAATATTCGAGACTGATGTGTGTCTGTGTAGATGTGCATGCATGCGGAAAAAACAGAACAGTTGTTGGATCGTGGCATTGGATCGTGTTTGTGAGATTTACTACAATGACAATACCAGGAGGATATACAACTCTGACAGCACTGCTTGGATATTATAACTAATACTGCTGCACTATTTTGAAAAAATATACTTTGGACACGGGTTCATTTGTTTGTTAGATAGGATCGTATACCCTTTTAACAACATAAACGCTGCTCAGATTGCATCCTTTCTTGAAGAACGATGACAGAGAGCAGATCATTCAGAAGAAATGTTATGCAAACAATGGATAATATATCAATATTTCATGGACAAAAAGTACTGTTTTTTGTTTTGCAATGGACATTTATATTTTACCCAAGTGCCACAGATTGGATTCATCTCACGATCTCTATTATAAAGGTATGAAGTCCCATTTTGATTTCCCGTGTTGTTATCTGCACACCCAACACAAATTACTGGTGTTGGAGCATCTATATCTTAAAAAAAACACCGTAGATTGACAGTAAACCTTTAGAACTTTCTGATGATAAAACTTATCTTCATTAATAATTTAGATAGTATCTAAGATAGATAGCTCCTTTGCTGCTAACATGGTCACGTCGAGCTAGGCGGGCGTGGTTTCAGCAACCAGTCACATCAGCTCAAACCACCTCCCCGCCTCTTTGCCCATTTTCAGTTATCCGGGAGTGACGTGCGGTGACGCGCAGCTAAGATGGCGCGCACACACACACACATACATATATATATATATATATATACACACACATATACACATACATATACACATACACATACACATACACATACATATTATATATACATACATATATACACACACACACATACATACATACATATATATGTATGTATATATATATATATATATATATATATATATATATATATATATATATATATATATATATATATATATATATATATATATATATATATATATATATATATATATATATATATATATATATATATATATATATATATATATATATATATATATATATATATATATATATATATATATATATATATATATATATATATATATATATATATATATATATATATATATATATATATATATATATATATATATATATATATATATATATATATATATATATATATATATATATATATATATATATATATATATATATATACACACACACATATATACATACACACACTGAATGCGCTGCTCCTCTCAGCCACTCACTGAACAGCAGACGCAGAGAGAGATGCACCTGTGGCAGGAAAGCAAGATCTTGCACTCGTGAGGCAGTACCAGTGGGTCTCGGAAGCTAGATCAGGTTAACAATTATATTCGTCACAACACGCTTTCCTGGAAAAAAGTCGCAAAAGGGGTCTGAAAAGTTGGCAACACCGATGCAGCCTTATGTCTCGAGGTCCCAGCACGTCGCTGTCCAAAACGGCATTACGACAATTTAGCACCGGCCGGAGGCAATTACCAAACTGGTTCCGTGTGCGTATCACACAAATGCACATATTTTACGACAGCAAATCAGAGTTATAAATTATAAAGGCTATATTCAATATAAACTGGTAGTATTATTTTTCTTCAAAACTATCTAAAAAAAAATTAATGCCTGTAGGAATAAAATTTAATGCTTTTTAATGCCATTTAAGGCCTTGATTTTCACAAAATCTATTTAATGACTTTTAATGCTTTTTAATGCCCCGCGGATACCGTTATATGTATTTTAAATCATTTTAAAGGCCATTGCTCGAGTCTATTTTTATTACCACAAAAAAAAATATCTGATTACTCAATCAAAATAATAGACCAATTACTCGATTACTAAAATAATCGTTAGTGACAACCCTACATTAGTTAAAACATTTCAAAATGCACCTGCATTGTTTTGCATTTTGTGACTTGTAGTCAAATAAAATACTTTTTTCCAGTCATATATTTTGTCAATGAAGATTTCTTAAATTGTGTTAAAATATCATCTCATCTTATGAACCCAATATCGTGTATCGTCTACATGCCAGGAGAAATCGGGATATGGGGCAAAAATCTAGCTGTGTCGATCAGTTTATGGTTAAGCCGTTTATGACTTTAGTCTGATAAAGGAAAACGGGTTAATGCGTTTATATGACCATATGCATTGTAGGCTTATTAAGCATAAACGGGGTAAAAACGTACATAAATGCGCTCAGTGTCTTTTGTGCAGCAGCAGTATGTTAGGCAGTCATCCTCATTTCTAGTGTTTGTGAGCTCAGTGAAAGACCTTATCCCTGTCTCCCACCATTCAGCAATCGGGAATAACTCCTGACATTTACACTGCATCACAACAATTCAGTGTTTTATAAGATTCAAATTACTGTACGGTCATCTAATTCAACTGCAGGAGAAACCAGAAAAAAAAAAAAAAAAAAAAAACACATTTCAACACTTGGCTGAAGCTTGTCATTGACAAATGAATGGCTCTCCGGTCAGTGTTCTCCAAACAATCACAACACTGTTTACTCAAAGCATTTCAATAAGTAAAATAAGCAGACAAATGTATACCATTTTGTTGTTGGAATAGGTCAAGACCATGAGAGGCTAATGTTTTGATTTCAAATTGAAAATTGAGCTTACATACTAATTTATCTGCATCACTTCATTTTCAGGCTATAGTTGAAGTTTTGCAAAGGCAAAAGGAGGACAAGTACATTTTTAAACCTAACTGTTCCAGACCTCCAGAGCCCAATAATGGAACATCAGCTTCATGAAGATATGGTTGAAATATGATCTCATTGACAGGCAGACAATCTGTCTGGTGTAAGACATGGTGGCCTGCACTAATTTGAAAAAGATGAGATTTGTTTACATGGCATTACATCAGAGGGCAAAACCCAACCTCTGCAGAGCATTACCTCAACAAATGTAACACGAGGTCTGCTAGAGAATCTATTCAAAATATCCAAAGGGATACACAGCAGTTTAAAACTAGGAATCATGTTTCTCCCCCATTTCTCACAGCTGTCAGGCAACATCTCAATAATACAAGATTCATATCTTCATATTGTCTGCTGCTGGCAATAGTGTGCATTATTTCTAAGTGAAAATAATGTATAAGCATGAAAAAAAAAAAGAATGGACCATGTACTCCAAGGTGAACATCTGTGAAATCTTTACTTGAGTAACAAAATTGTGTAAAATATGTCTTTTTCCGGAGATTATTACTTGAGTTTATTTTTTTGTTTTAAATCATAAACCTCACTAAATTCTGTTAGAATTAAGCTTAAAACAAGAAAAAAAAATAAGACATTCTCTAAAAGCAAGTCTCAAATTAACTGTATATTCAAAGTTGTAGAAGATATCTTCTTTTAAGCATGTTTAGATTTTTTTTTTTTTTTTTTTTTTGCAGTGTAGCAATTCTGCATGTCTCTTCATCCCAAGATATGAGCACTTGCTTTGCTTCTTTACACAGACATTAGACACAGGAGAAGCTGACAAGCAAACTTGGTCTTGGAAAATATGGTAATTACTGGAGGTTGTGTTTAAGAGAAGAGCACCTCTATAAATCCAGAGAAGAAACCAGAGATAAGAGTAAACAGCATCCACCCGGTAAGTCCATGAGCAAAACACTGCCAGAGCTCTGATGAAGCCCTGCCTCATTCAATTATATGCCAGGAATACTGCAGCTTTGAACGGATTTACACAGGATTTGTATAGTCAGATCTTACATCTGAGAATGAGAGAAAAATAAAAATAATAAAAATCTATATTATATCTAGGTTATTTTGAGCATCGCTGACACTGTGAAAAATGACTGTGCTGTAGGTTAGCTGCTACAGTGTTTATCAGATGAATGTACAATTAAGACAAATAGTTCAGTTCAGACTTCCCATCTCCAACCACCATACCATGACCACTCAGCCAACCCCAAAAAGGCATATTTTCAAGCCTAAAATTTGAGGAAATGTGTACAATATATCATGTAGCAGATACAGTGTGATGCCTTTTGGAAATAGTGCTATAATATCACTTTCTGTGAGAGGTGACTCAGCATGTCTTTCCCCTTTCATTTGGAGTTCGCGGAACTTCTAAAAGCCCTGCCAGATTCAATACAGTGACCTGCCAACTTCGCAAAGAGGAAATATGTGCAGTCACTTTATTAAAAAAAAAAAAAAAAAAAAAAAAAAAAAATTAGGTAAACAGCATCATCAAGGCAAGACATGTCAATGTGTTTTGATCTACAAGGTTATTTATCATGCTACTGTCAGTTTAGCCTGGAAATTTTAGACCCAAAACCTGTGTGAGAATAATTAGCATGCTTTGAAATGCTTTGCTGCCCATCCCGTGGGTATTGCTATTAGATGGTTGTTCATGCTTAATTAGACAGAGAAAACAAAGGGACAGTTTGTACTGTCAACCAACCTGAACTTACTATATTTAGAAATCATCACCCCCAACCCACACACACACACTCAAAGCACCACAAATCCAAACGACTAATGAGGAATCTTAGCAGTCTGTAATTTTTTGTGTGTTCAAAATTTATTTCATGAATCCATTTTCCAAACCATGTTTTGTCTTAATCTGAATCACTATGGTACACTTATAAGAAGTGTTTCTATTCTTACTAATTTAGACCAGACCTGTCGGCACCGCTGCAGAGTAGCCCTATTTGGACGGGATTACTTTTTACAAGGGTAAATTGAGTAATGTAATTTTAGCACAGGACGTCTATAATATAAATGGCCAATTCACATGGGATAAGAAATCTCAGTAAAACTTCCAAAAGTGGGAGGGGAAACTTGATTTACGCTCTGCCGTCACCTCCCTGTCGTCATGTGCATATTATGTTATAACCTATACACACACATATATAGCAGTCTGTATATTATATATATATATATATATATATATATATATATATATATATATATATATATATATATATATATATATATATGTGTGTGTTTAAAATATACTTGCGGTGGTAGCCGGGCGAAAAATTATACTACATGTGACAAACAAATAATGTGTGATTTTTAACAGTATTTTTATTAATTGAAATTAATTTTAATTACATAGCATATTACATTTAATTACATACTAATATTATGCATTATTATGCATTGTAAATTATGCAAAATTACAGCATTTAAATGGTTCACCTTTTCCTATGTTCTCCTTGCTGTCATATAGTGTCTCTCTCAGTGAATGGGACACAGATTTTACTAGTAAAATTTATAAAATGAATAATATATGTGTCAAATAATGTTCTTAGTCTTTTCTTCCTGTGGCAGAGACTACAATAATTTACTATGAATTAAATGGAAATCAAATTAAATACAATTTATTGTGTAACCAAAATACCATTAATGCCCAAAAGAAAAAGAAAAAACTTAGTGTGTGACTTTTAATTATAAACAAGCCCGAAATACACAGGTACTCTTATTTTGAAATGTCTGTACTATTGCAAGCTGATCCTTCAGATTCTTACAATCGTCTAAAACATTTTATATAAAGGCCATGAAGTAGACTTTGTAATAATTCATCAACTTGAGTTCATTCGTAATCGCTTGGCATAAATCTGCACTTTTCTGTGATTGAGAATCACTTTGAAGCAGACTGAAGCGCTATTGCGCGAGCTTGTAGAACGCGCAACAGCGCCGCCTAGTGACTTTGCAAAATGCAGCGCCTGTGGGAATGTCAGCGGGAGTAAACAGTTCTGACGCACACGTAACGAGCAGGTACGAAACGACTAGTTTATCGATCGAGGATGGTTTCATTATCTTGCGCAGATATAAAAGTATAAGAGGATAAAAATATTAAAAGAAAAAATGTGTCTCCAAATATATTTGGGCGGCCGTTATTATACATGGGCAGCCCGCCCAAGTAAAGTCTATGTGTGGGAAGCACTGTATATATATATATATATATATATATATATATATATATATATATATATATATATATATATATATATATATAAAAGGGATAATTCACCCAAAAATGAAAATTTGATGTTTATCTGCTTACACCAAGGGCATCCAAGATGTAGGTGACTTTGTTTCTTCAGTAAAAAGCGCGTTCTGATTACAGAAGTGATCTCTTGCACTTTGCTTCAATGAGTGCGAGACATCGCTTCCATTGTCAGAGCGCGTTCAGACCTCACTAACCGGATGTGGAGGGCAGTTGGA